>NC_056697.1:2255000-2437500 GCF_018350215.1 Panthera leo | reverse complement strand
TTCCCAACGACGTGGCGAATCAGGGTGTCTGAGACTTAGGTCAGAGAACACACAATCGACATCATGTCAGTGCTCCCCATCCGTGCCGTGTAAATGCCCTCCTTGCACCGGCTCCGTAGGAAGAGGACCCTACAGGCATCCACACGCGCCCATTCTCTACGGGGACGGTGTCCGCGGCTGGTGGTATTTGCTCCTGAGGCTCTGCAGGGAAACCCACCAGCATGTCTCCTCTGTGCCCAGACCAACAATCCCGTCCTTGAGTGGCATCCCCGGGAAAGCTGGTCTGTCCCCTAAGGGCCCGCTGCTTGTCACGACAGGTGTGATGCTGCAATTTCACGTTTCGTTACAGGCTTTTCTGCTGCAGATCTGAGCTCATCACCCACAGCCCCTACCTGTGGCTCACCCTGTGGACCCGCCTTCCCCTGTGTGCCATGTGGCTGCGATTTCAACTCTGACGGTCGGGGAATCCGGGCCTTGCACGTGCCTCCACTTAGAGCCACCTGACAGACATTTAAGTGGCTCAGACGAAGGACACTGAAAAAACACAGCGAGACGATGCTGTCTCGGGCTTTCAAAGGCGTTCGGGATGTGTGTTTTCCAAAAAAGGTCACTGGACAGATTAGGGAGAAAATGCAGTATTTAAGACAGAAAACTTGCCATTTCAGTGACTGCTGCGCCTTGAAAAACAAACAGACCGACAAAGCTGGCCTCAAGTTTCCAACTTGTTACAGAAGAATGATAATAATAGCATAAAATGGAGAACTGAGGTATTTCAAATTAATTTAGATATTATTTAAGAATATATACATATGACATTTAGGAATGTAGATGTATATACATATGTTATATATTCTATTATATAAATATTTATATAACCTATTATATAGAGTTATATAGATTTATAGATTATATAAGTTATAAATTATATATAAAAAGATTTATAGATTATATAAATATATTTTTATATCTGTATTTACATAAATATGTACTTATATGAGATATATTGTACTACATGCTTATACATAATATATTATTATACTATATAGCTATACATAGCACATATTTTTATATATATATATATATAGTTCTCATGGCTTCTGAAATATATATGTATTTTTGAATAAAATGAGAACTTAACTCTTTAAGGAAAAACAATGCAAAATATAGCGCATTAAACTAAATATCTGAGGTCGAAATTCCCCTTTTATGAAATCATGCACTTAATATAAAGAGTACTTTTTTAAAAATGCTTATTTATTTTTGATCAGCACACAGCCCTCTTCAGATCCTGCGTTCGCCTCTCTCTCTGCGGCCGCGGGGCTCGAACTCAAGAACCGCGAGATCATGACCTGACTCACAGATGCTTAACGGAGCGAGCCACCCAGGCACCCCAAGGAGGGCTTTCAACTACACCATCGTAATAAGGTCAATATTGGGGAAAACAAAGAAAACCAGAGTGTATTCCCTATATTTTAGTTTGCTTTCACAAACCTTATTCTGGGGCCAAAAGGCCAAAGAACCTGACACTCATGATTGCATCTGGCACAATTTTCTGTAAAGTTCTGGAATGTTCCTCCTCTGCTCTCTCAAGGGCGAAAATACAGATTTTACAACGCTGCTGACTTTCGAAGGAACACGAAAGCCAAGACTTGGCTTCTCCTGCCGTTCCGTGGAGGTGACGATAGGGAAGAATCCATAAACTTCTCCATCAGTAACATAAACGAGCAAGGCCAAGTAAATGAACCCATCAGAAGGATGCTCAGTGTTACACAGTGCAGATTCTGGAAAACTCTGGGCCAGGAAAGTTACCATCATCCTCAGACACAGGTCTGAAAGTTGCCAGGTCTATGCTATAGCCGTGTGGCTAGGAAATCAGTGCAGGTACCTTCCCAAAGCAATGTACTTACCTTCTAACTCTCCCTCTCCGGCCCATGGCATCACTTTCAACCAGGAAACAGGACAGCCCATTCCCACATCCCTTTACAACAGTGTTATGGACTAAATTATGGTCTCCTGGTGGGGGAGAGAAGATACTTTAAAGACCTATTTTTAGGGGCGCCTGGGGGGATCAGTCGGTTAAGCGTCCAACTTCAGCTCAAGTCATGATATCGGGGTTCGTGGGTTCAGGGCCTGTGTCGGGCTCTGTGCTGATGGCTCAGAGCCCGGAGCCTGCTCTGGATTCTGTGTCTCCCCCTCTCTCTGCTCCTCCCTTGGTCGTACTCTGCCTCCCTCTGTCTCATAAATAAATAAACAAACAAATAAATAAACGACCTATTTTTAAAGATGTATTTTTTGCCCTTTATTCTGTAAATGGATTGAGTCATATTCATATATTTTCTGATGATCAACCATTCTTGAATTCCTAGGATAGCCACAATTTGGTTATGATGGACAATTAAGAAAATAGCTACACCTCCAAAATGAACACCATGATTTTATCCAGCAACAGCACTCCTGCGAATGGACTCTGAGAAAACCAGTGGACCAGATTTAGAGTCCCCACGTACACATGCACTTGTTTTCGCCTTATTTTTAGCAAGATTTAAATAAAAGCAAAGAAAGGAAAGAAAGCCAGTTAAATGTGCCACAACAGGGAATAATTAACCAAATCATAGTGCAATCATCCAAGGAAATAAATAACATGAATTTAAATTTAAATGGATGCATCATGCATTCTGTATGCCCTCCACTATAGAATTCACTCCAGATAGTAATTTGGGATGATATTTGCCTTTGCATATATAATGTTTACATTCGTGAATAATTAAAAGTGTTATTAAATATAGTGCAAATGAATTTTAGTGTATTTTAAAACCTCCCTTTCCCTTCTTCCCAGCCTTTAAAGATAATATGTACATAAATAATAAACATGCTATTTGGAGCATTACTCCAATCGATGCAGACATAGAAGAAAGTGCTGTTGTCTGCTAGGTGAAGAAAAAGAAGGAACATCTAGTACCCGTTAAAAAGATGCAAATACAGGGGCACCTGGGTGGCTCAGTCGGTTAAGCATCCGACTTCAGCTCAGGTCATGATGTAGCAGTTCATGGGTTCAAGCCCTGCACTGGGCTCTCTGCTGACAGCTCGGAGCCTGAACCCAGCTTTGGATTCGGTGTCTCCCTCTCTCTCTGCCCCTCGCCTGATCATGATCTGTCGCTTGGTCGAAAATAAGTAAACATTAAAAAATATAAAAAAATTTTGAAAGATGCAAATGTAACAAAATGTCAACAGCAGGCAAAGAACAGAAGGAAGGAAGAAAAATGAGAGGTTGTCATTCCCAGGTCACCCCATATCTTTTGCCTTACAATTCTTGTGCATTATATCTATTCAGCCACATCAATGTTCTGCCTGAGCGCAAACGTCCAAAGCTGATAATTTGTTTGACCTTTGTTTAAAAATAAATTGTTTGCCTATCACAAGATAACAGGGATATGCAGGAAAATAATGAGCCAGACCGTCATCTTGCCAAGGTAGAAAGAAATTGGATGACCAGTGAGCCTTGAGAGATCGGGATGCTTTTCCCGTGACATTCTTTTAGCTCATAACAAACTATTTAATGCTGTCTGCTCTCTGGGAAGAAAAAAAAAAAAAGACTTCAGTGCTTGTAAGACTTCAGTATCGCCTGAAATCTGGTTCACTGACTTTCTTAAGTCCCTCACGTCCAGCATATGCCAAATCCACCAGCAACGTTGGGTTGCTTACGAAACTGAAATGCAGCCAGGATTGGGTTTTAAGGCAGCACCCCGTCTTAAATACAGCATTGGATGTCTTTGTCTCCTGAAACCCTACAAAGAACTCTGCCCAAGCGTACTTCTGACTACTTTCTTCTTTTTTTTTAAATTTTTTTAATGTTCATTTATTCTTGAGAAAGAGAGAGAGACAGAGACTGAGCAGGGGAGGGGTAGAGAGAGGGAGACACAGAACCCGAAGCAGGATCCAGGCTCCGAGCTGTCAGCACACCTTTGTAACAGCCTACAAGGCCGGTTCACACTTGGGGAAGGCTGTGCGATGCAGGCCCATTCCTGAGACACCCCTAGTGATTTCCACCTCCACGTCCGGCCCCTCACCTCTTCAGCACCCACACGGGCACATCTCCACCTGCACAGTCACCTTCCACCTAACCCTCACTGTCCATCCACCCCTTAACACATGTCCACACTCCAGCCATGCCCTCCATGGATGTCCATACTCCATCCATCCCCTTAACACACATCTACACTCGAGTCCTGGCCTCCATGGAAGTCCATACTCCATCCATCGCCTTACACATCCACACTCCAGCCCTGCCCTCCGTGGATGTCCATACTCCATCCATCTCCTTAACACACGTCCACATTCCAGCCATGCCCTCCTTGGATGTCCATACTCCATCCATCCCCTTAACACACGTCCACACTCCAGTCCTGCCCTCCGTGGATGTCCATACTCCATCCATCCGCTTAACACACGTCCACACTCCAGTCCTGCCCTCCATGAATGTCCATACTCCATCCATCTCCTTAACACACGTCCACATTCCAGCCATGCCCTCCTTGGATGTCCATACTCCATCCATCCCCTTAACACACGTCCACACTCCAGTCCTGCCCTCCGTGGATGTCCATACTCCATCCATCCGCTTAACACACGTCCACACTCCAGTCCTGCCCTCCATGAATGTCCATACTCCATCCATCCCCTTAACACACGCCCACACTCCAGTCCTGCCCTCCTCGGATGTCCATACTCCATCCATCCCCTTAACACACGTCCACACTCCAGCCCTGCCCTCCATGGATGTCCATACTCCATCCATCCGCTTAACACACGTCCACACTCCAGTCCTGCCCTCCATGAATGTCCATACTCCATCCATCCCCTTAACACACGTCCACACTCCAGTCCTGCCCTCCATGAATGTCCATACTCCATCCATCCGCTTAACACACGTCCACACTCCAGTCCTGCCCTCCGTGAATGTCCATACTCCATCCATCCGCTTAACACACGTCCACACTCCAGTCCTGCCCTCCATGAATGTCCATACTCCATCCATCCCCTTAACACACGTCCACACTCCAGTCCTGTCCTCCATGGGTGCCCAACCTCCATCAGTTCCCCACAGCAGCCACATGATCACCAGTGAGAACAGTAATGTGGTTGAGTGTGTGGTTCATTGAACAAGACACCGGCCACGGAAGTCGATGTAGATAATGTCTTTGAAGCAGAGATTTCCAGGGTCCCAGGTACCCAGAATGGGATCTAAAATGAAGTGCAGGTCTTTGATCCTTTGGCGTCCTTGGAGGGAGAAATCGGGACAGCGGATGATCAGAACTGGGTCCTGGGAAGTAGGACCCAGGACGGAAGCCTCTAGCCTCCGTGCTCATGGGGTTATTTTCCAGGTTTACCAGATAGCCCATCTGGCACACAGCACCCCATCTCTGGTTTTCTATCCTGGCACTCAGCAGAGTGAGAAGTGCCCGTGACTGGGAACCACTTGCAAATACCCCAGAAGGAACGATCTAATTCTAATCTGCCTGCTGCCCCATGACTGCAGGGTGGACTTGTATTCGGCAGGTGGGGTAGGTGCAGACAGACTGCCTGAGCTGTAGGTATTCTACCCACCCCCAGGGAGGGCACCACCCTCATTTGTGAATGCCAGGTGCACCCTGGTGGTCAGCCTTGCCAGACTCCCTTGGGCTTGGAGAGCAGAGAATTGCAGCCAGCTCATCGCCTGGACGGTGGGCTGAGGAAATCCCCCCTCGAATGTCATCCTTGGGTGGGCCGCCCCCTCGCCCTGGGGTCCCCATGCTCTAGGTCACCTTCATGATCAGCACAAGCTGCCGTGCTTACTCCTGGAGAGATTAGCTTGGATTTCTGCGTGAGTCGCTGAGGCGGGCACTTAGAACGTGTTCAGGTTTCTCTAAATCTGTTCTAAACCACTGGCTGCTTTCGGAAAGGCTCTTTTCTGCTTTGAGTATTTCCCCTTATCTTCTCTGTGAACAGTAGGGTCCACCTGGGTTGTCACTCTGTTTTCATTTCTGCAGCCGTCCCTGTGTTCCTGTTTCCATTGTGTGCGTTTTTAGAAAAGACAGTGTTTACTTGACTTCCCTCCTTGCCGCTCTCATAAACAAACTCTGGCATTTGGGGTCTGTTGAGAGTGAAGAAGCTCTTATCTCTGCTCCCTTACAAAAAGCTTTGGGACGCTTCGCTTCGTGTGCGGAAGGCTGGTTTTGTTTATCTCTTCCGAGGCACAACTGAGGTCTCCGTAAGCGTTACTTTCTGTTGCCCCTCACCCTTAATTCCTGCCCTGCTGGTGAGTGGTCAAGTTCCCGCGGGGAGGGATCATGTCAAACCATTTCTCTTTCAACACTGCCACGGCCCACAGAACTATGTGTGCAATTCTCTGCTGCTTTTCCCACTAACACACGCCTGTGCCCCAACCAGTGTGGCTCCCTGCGGAAGCCCGGATATTCAAGCCCTCTACTAGCCCTCTGTAGATTCACCCCTATCCCCCTTGTTTCCTGCGCATTCCCTCCTTCTTACCTCTTTTACTATTATTATTCTTTGACACATTTCTCCGACCACCTTTCCTGCACAATGTGCATGTAGATCCTCCTCGCATTATGACGTCTTTCGTGAAATCAGTAGAAACGTGTGTCCATTTACCTTAGATTCTCCCTTCCTTCTGGCACCACAGGAGGAGTGCCTTAAGCCAATTGCCTTCATTTATACATGTTTATGAATCCAATAACAACAGAGTTATGCTTTTTTTTTTTAATTTTTTAATGCTTTATTTATTTTTGAAGCAGAAAGTGACAGAGCATGAGCAGGGGAGGGGCAGAGAGAGAGGGAGACACAGAATGCGAAGCAGGCTCCAGGCTCTGAGCTGTCAGCACAGAGCCCGACGCGGGGCTTGAACTCACAGACTGTGAGATCATGACCTGAGCCGAAGTCGGATGCCCAACCGACTGAGCCACCCAGGCACCCCCACAGTCATACTTTAATAAGAACTATTGCACGGGGCCCCTGGGTGGCTCTGTCAGTTAACTGTCCCAGTTTTGATTTCAGCTCAGGTCATGGTCTCACAGTTTGTGAGAGCAAGCCTCAAGTCAGGCTCTGCACAGTGTGGGGCCTTCTTGGGATTCTCTCCCTCCCTCTCTCTCTCTCTCTCTGCCCCTTCCTCTACTCGCAGTTTCTCACTCTCAAAACAACATGTAAAAACATTTTTAAAAAAAAGAACTATTAGACAAGCCACCAGAGATTTATATGTCCTTGTTCTGCTTGGCCCCAAGATTAATTTTAAAAATTAATTTAGTTTTAAATGGTGCTCACATGGTAGTATCTTTCTAAATATCCAAGAAGGTAGACAACCAAGTCATAAGATTGCACAGAAAGGATCAAGCCAGAGGAAATGGTTAACCACACCTTAAGGCAATTCCTACCAAATTATTTTTGAACCCAGAAAGAAGCCTTGCCTCAGCTCCCCAAGGTTAAACAAACACCCAAGACCCAACGGTCAACTCAACAGTCAACCCAATATCTAATGGTCCTTCATGCTTCTATTCATGTTGGTCACTTCCACCCCTAAGTGCCAACTTCACATTCATCTCCTAAATGGGCTAAATGGTGAGCTTATCCTACCGACACCCCATGCCAAGTTGCAGGGGAAATGGAAACAGAGGTATTTAGTACCAGTAATAGATCCTTCTTTGTGGCCAACTCTGTCTCTCAGCAAGTGGACCCCAGTGGTCCTCCGTGAAATTCTTCTCACTGGCGAGCTTACTTTCCTCCTTGAGGACAGCCCCCCACACCACTTTAAGTACCTGAAAGCCACCAACGGGCCACAAGTCTATGGCTGTCTGCTTCTGGAATCATCAGTAAACTAGCAGAGCATCTGCTGTGGATCAAATGGTCATGGGGACTCCTCGTGAGACCGCTAGGTGTAGGTTTTGGAAGGATAGGCAGTGCAGCAGAATGAGGAACACACACGGTTCCTTCACATTTAGGCCCTGCGTCCACCCTCAGAAACTGTGGACGCTCAGTCGCAATTACTCTCCTTCCACAAAATGACCCACACCAGCTTCATGATTGTGCGGACGGGCAGTTCTTGATGGGGGCCTGGGTCGCATGGTCATTAAGCTCCACGTGAGCCTCTCTTTCTGTCTTCTGGGGCTCAAAAAGCCATCCTGAAGCTGGTTTGCGCTGGGACGCTTCGTTCACAACCTTGAGTCTTTCACTCTTGTCCCCCTGTAGACACTCCTAGTGGGTTCTGATTCGGCAAACTCTACTGGTGCTATCGGGTCATCAATGCCAAGTAACATGGCTTCTCACGCTGCCTCCTCCTCGACCTGCTAAAAATTCCTTTCCTTAATGCGAGTCTCTGCCAAAGCAGTGAAGTGCTTCAGATAACTCAGTGGATGCAGTAAGAACGTTATACTCGAGTGAAATGCATGTTATCTCAAAAACCCAAAGTGGGGGTGCAAATGGGGCACCTCTTCTCTCAACTGAGATCAAATGCCCTGGCAAGTCTCAGCCAGCAGATCGTACAAAAACGTTACCTGAGCAGCCAATCCCTTAATTTTGTGTGTGTGATATTCATTTGCTGCCCTTGGTTAACATTTCTCTCCAAGGCTCTCAAGGCAATTGCTTCTTCTTGCTTTACAGGCCCTATCACCATGATTGAATCAAAACTGTGTGCGAGGAATATGTCTGTCTCCTAAGATAGGACGGGGATCAAATATCCTTCCAATAATAGCTTTCGGGGGCAAGTCTGTGCAATACATGGCATATCCTACTAGGTCCTGCTTCTTGAACTGTCCGCCTCCAACACTCGAGCTGTGATGATTAGGAAAGTGACACAAAAGAATTTCCCGTATCCATAGATGCTTCCCAGATTTCAGGGTCGACATAAGCCACTTGTGGAACAGCAAAGAAATTAGCAACACCGTATGAGTAAGCTCACCATGATCCAGGAAATCTCCACACAACCTGCCAGTCCTCAGCCAAGCCCAAGAGGCTCATTGAATTGGCATTGGTTTAGTTCGCTACAGCTGCCATAACACAATATCACACACAGCGTAGCTTAAACAACAGCAATTGGTTTTTTGCAGTGGTGGAGGCTGGGAGTCTGAGATTCAGGCGGGGCCAAGGCTGGTTCCTCCTGAGGCCTCTTTCCTTGGCATGTAGACCCTGTCTTTTCCCTGTGTCCTACAAGGTCATCCCTCTGTGTATGTCTGTGTCCTAATTTCTTCTTATAAGGACCTCACTCCTATGGGATCAGGGCCCACCTGTATAACATCATTTTACCATAATCACCTCTTCAGAGACCCGTCTCCCAATTCATTTCCATTCAGATGTCCTGTGGGTTAGGGCTTCAACATGTTCGTTTTGAGTAGACAAAATTCAGCTCATAACAAGTATACATTAAGAACCACTATCCCTACATATTGCAAGACTGTAAAGAGAGCACGAATCTCCATCATTTTCTAGGGACCTCTTGTTGGTTGGGTTTACCATTTTGGTAAGAAGGAGAAACCTGACAAGTCCTGCCATTATAATCCGGACTTGAAGGTAAAAAGCCAATGTTCAGGTCCCTGCCAGTTATCAAGCATATCAAGTCCAAATATACATTCAGAAACAGGGGAAATAGTGACACGCTGGCTTGGACCTACTTTGCTCAAGGTGGGGTGGATTTGTAGCACAACTCCATTCAATGGAACCCCCTTCTCCGAAAAGTCCCCATTCTCAGTTACAAGAGAATCATTCTGAGTCAAGGAGGATATGTGCGAAGTCAGAGCTAGTGGCCCATGAATCTTGAAAAGTCTGATGTTTTTAGTTCTTCATGTAAAGTTACTTTTGTAAATGCTTTTTACTCCCTTTGGGAACCCTTACATGTACTCACAGGGCCCTTCTTGGACGACTCCCAGTCTGGAAATAACGTAGGTCTGGGTACAGTTGAGGCAGCATGTGCCAGAAGAGAACTACCCACTCGTTGTAATTATTTTTTCCCCCAACATTGGACCCTAACATGTGCAGTGTCTGTATTTGGGCCCCAGGGATGTCGTGATAGATTAGGGTCATGAAAGATCTTTGTGAGTGAAACCTACTGGCTCCCACACTGGTCCTCGATGTCTATTCCTCAAACTCCCATGGACAGGGCAGCTTAAGCAAGAGATATTCCTTTCTCCCAGTCTTGGAGGCTGGAGTTGGAGATCTTGGCATGGGCAGAGCTGGCTTCTCTCCGCTTGACATGGAGTCTTGGCCACCCTCCCGCTGTTGTGTCACATGGCCTTTCCTTGCACACCAATCCTATTGAATTAGAACCCTACAGTCGTGACCTCACTGAGCTTTAATTACCTCATCAAAGCCCTATCTCCAAATCTAGTCACATTGGGAAGTGAGGGCTTCAAGATATAAATTTGGGGAGAACACAGTCCATAGCGCTTTGCATACACATAACAGCACTTTTGACGAGGGCTCGGTTCTCTTATCAATATTCTTCTTGGTGGTCTTATGAAGGGAGAGAATGTTGCACCCCCATAGAGAGCACAGACAGCTCACACATGCCCAGAGTCTTCACATCTTCATACACCCCCTTTCACATCACACCAGCGACTTTCCGACATCTCACCTTACATAGTATTCAGTCAACACACCAAATAGTTCAAGGCATTCCCAGGTGCTCTTGTAGATGCAGCCATAGAAATAAAATTAAACTAATTTTTAAAAAAAAATTTTTTTTTAACGTTTATTTATTTTTGAGACAGAGAGAGAGCATGAATGGGGGAGGGTCAGAGAGAGAGGGAGACACAGAATCGGAAGCAGGCTCCAGGCTCTGAGCGGTCAGCACAGAGCCCGACGCGGGGCTCGAACTCACGGACCGTGAGATCATGACCTGAGCCGAAGTCGGACGCTTAACCGACCAAGCCACCCAGGTGCCCCAAAATTAAACTAATTTTTAATAATTTTCCTCTCTCTTTGACTAGTACATTCACAATCTCTCTCCATTTCCACACATATTCCCAGCAGATTTTGTGATTGAAAAAAACAGCAAAATATTGCCTTCATTTGAGTGCATTCTTCTCTTCTCCCTGGATTCATTTAATACAAATGACCCCAGGGCCAGCTGGGATCTGACTTTTGGGATAGTCTTGGAGACCACGGGAAAGGAAAGGGGTGGGGCATATAGAGAGAGATGACAGTCCCTTCGAAGGTAACGTCTCAGGTGAGGTGATGTGTCAGGTGAGGTAACAGCTCACGTACGATAATACGTCAGGTGAGGTAATATCTCAGGTAAGATGATACGTCAGGTGAGGTGATATGTCAGGTGTGGTGACATCTCAGGTGACAATGTTACGAGGTGTTCCAGCAACGTGGGCGCAGCCTCATTCACCTACCCTGAGTATTTATGAGTGAGGGAATATCCTGAAATGTTCCCATTACAGTACCTGGAGTCTCACCTCCTCTCCATCAACCTGACTAGACACGGAGGAAAGGTGCACGTCAAGCTTTGTTGAAACCACAGTATCACATACCTCATCAAGTTCACATCTTTCAAGCCTGGGTCCATAAAAAAAAATTACAGCTTATTTTTAAGGTAAATAGGACAATCCTTTCTTTCTTGGTGACACCCCAAGCTGAGAAATAACATTTCGAATCAGAGATTTTCTTTCTTTAGGGAACCATACATAGCATGGTAAGAAATATCTACCACACCTAGGTTCTTACCGCCGGTGAGCCAATTAAACTGGCTTGTTGCGGCCATATGTGGATTGCCAAACCACTGCCTTCACTGAGCCCTGCGCTGCGATTACTAATTGAAGTGCCTTCTACCATCGCATTCGAGCATCACTTCAAAGGAAAATAACCGACCAGAAATTCCCTTGCCTTGATGGTCTATTACCGCACCCACTTCAGTAACCTGTTGTTGAGTGCACGGCATTGACGATGGAACTCACTGAATGTACTCTACGTGAAAAAGATTTTGTAGTTTAAATTTGTGGGGTTTTTTGAGAGAGAGAGACAAGAGCCCAATTTCAAGCCATCCTTTGAAGTAAACATGGCCCTGACCAGTGGGACGACCCCCTTGCCAGCCTCAGAACCCCAGAACCACAACACTACGATGGATTCCCAGAGCATAGTGAGGTATCTGGTCTACCTCATACATGTAGAGGGATGCGGGTTCCTCAAAGGAGAAAAACGGGGACCTGGCTGGGGACCCACACGCGTTCGTGGGTGTCTGTCAGAACTAATACTTTAGTTACCAACCTGCAGAATTCTTGGAGGAAAATCAAGCACAGAACTTCAAAAGATACTGGAAAATGCAGCCGAAATTTGGGGTTTGCGTCTGCTCTAGCCAAGGTTTATTTACTTGACGTTTATGCCTACAGAAAGTCGGGTTGAGAAAATATAATTAGATGTGGATATAATTATACATGGAGTTACATGTAATTACATCTACCATATTACAATCACATGTCTTATATATATAGTATCTATGTACTTGCATCTGTGCATAAATGTTGAATTAAATTAAGATAAGACTAGTGAGTTCATAGACAACTGTAGGCATGTGTATGCATATGCATGGACAAGCATATACATATATGTATAAACACCCATGTGTATATGTAAAAGGTGTATATACATATATATGTATATGCACACACAGGTATATGCATGTATATAGGCCTATATATTAATGGATATACACATACACATGTGCACACACATATCCATGTATATGCATGTATATATACATATATACATGCATATACAATCATGCATATACATGGATGTGTACATGCATATAGATATGTGCATGTATTTGCACACACACATCCATGAATATGCATATATATACATATATATTCATGGATATGCATGTACCTATATATATATACATATGGATATGCACACATACATACATATGGATATGCACACATACATACATGTGTATGCATGTATATATGTATATATATTCATGTACTTGCATATACATATACATATGTATATGTGTGTATATATATATATATATATATATATATATATATGTTTTCATGGATATGCACCATAATAATATATACATAATACACACACAAATAATACATGTTATCATGTTCAAGAACTGCTTCCGTGTGTGTGGGTGTGGGTGTATGTATATATATTTTTTTTTTCATGAATATGCACCATAATAATATATATATAATACACACACAAATAATACATGTTATCATGTTCAAGAACTGCCATTGGGAAGTGACCAAGAAATCAGTGTTCAGAATTTATGAATAAACCTTTGACTTGAAAATTTTTAACTCGGTGATTACTCAGTGCTCCTTGGCATCGTGTCAAGGGCTTGCGTTTAGAGCAATTTCCCATTTATGGCCCTTATTCATGAAAGCAGACATGCACCAATGAGTTTCTAGAAATGGACTCTATTCAATCTACTCTCAAAAATATGCATTAATAAATAATGTTTTGATTAATAATCGGGACGTCCCTGCAAGAGTAACTTCGGTTACTAGGATCAAGGAAATCCTTGATCTACTCAACCTTAAGTGAATAATAAGAGTGCCGATCGCTTCTGAATTTTTGCTGTTTTCGTTGCTTATGTTCCTAGCCTCCCCTTAATAACATAAATCTTGGTTGGGAGGCGTTTTCTAGGACCCCTGTGTGTAACACAGCACATGCCGCATTACAGTTTAACCTGTTCCACCGACACTGTGTGAAAGCATTTTGTAGCGAGATCTGTGAAATGGAAGACGTATAACATTAGCAGTGCTTCTGATGAAACGCTTTTAGTTTGAAGGATGGACTAATTCACTCAAATCGCATAAAAGCCAACGCGATACGTAAAGTTCTCGGAGTGCAAACTTCAACGTCGCTATCTTACACCCAGTCTGACAGCAAGGTTTAAAAACCAGGAGGACTTGATGAATTCCAGTCGGGTCCTTTGTTAATGGACTACATCTAACGCAGCAGGTCCCGAGAGCTCGAGATCACTTTATATTCTGTTCAGCAGAAAGAAAAGAACATTCTGTATTCAGCATTACTCTTCCTGCAAATGTAATTGTGCCTCCAACATGTAAGTGAGGTTTCGGGCTTGTAAAATGTGGCGTGCATTAAAACTAGCATTTAGTGGAACTGGGTATGGTGTAGTTTCAATAAAAATACATGAATTTGTCTCAATTATCCTCCTCTCCCTCCCTTTTTTTGGCAGGCTATCTAGTTTTGTGTTTGGTTAAAGTCAAACACCATATTATGCAAAAATATAAAAACAGTAAAGGATTTACTTGTATAAATTTATAGATGTAATAGATGCCTTTTTGCAGGTAATTATCTTCTTTGTTAAAAGTTTATGTATTTTGAGAGAGAGAGTGTGGGAGCCAGCAGGGGAGGGACAGAGGGAGAGGAGGAGAGAGAGATTCCCAAGCAGCCTCCACACTGTGTAGGGTCTGATGCGGGGCTCGAACCATGAGATCATGACCTGAGCCGAAATCAAGAGCCAAACTGTTAACCAATTGGGCCACCCAGGCGTCCTTGTTTTGCTTTAAAAATTTTTTTTAATGTTTATTTTTGAGAGAGGGAGAGAGACAGAGCTTGAGCAAGGGAGGGGGGCCAGAGAGAGGAAGAAACAGAACTTGAAACAGGCTCCAGGCTCTGAGCTGTTAACCCAGAGCCCGACACGGGGCTCAAACTCTCAAATTGTGACATTATGATAGACACTTAACTGACTGAGCCACCCAGGCGCCCCATGTTTTGTTTATATAATTGGGAAAAGTAGACAGATTTTTTGGATTATTTTTGCTTCCACGAAAATGTATATTATATAATTTATTTAATTTCCTATTTATTCAAATAGATAGCATGTGTATATACACATATCTACATATGTGACATATATGTATGCATGTATGTTCACTTCTTCAAGGTGTATCGTATGATGCATGTGTATCTGTATATACACATAAATAAACATAGATGTTTGTATATCAATATGTTTATATATCTATAAAAATGTCATCTGTGATCAGTGATTACAACTCGTAGAGAGCTCAGATGATGATTAGCATATTTTTTAGCCACAAAGTATTTGTCAATTAAGGTATGGGCAGTTCTTTTAAACATAATCCTCTTGCACACTTAATAGGCTACAGTATTATGTGAACGTAACTTATATATGCGTTGGAAAACCAAAAAAAAAAAAAAATTCACTTGACTCGCTTTACTGAGATATTAGCTTCATTGAAGTGGTCTGTAACAAAACCAGCAATATCTCTGAGGTATGCCTGTAAAAAATTCGGGACGTACACCATTTTGGGGTATTACAAAGGTTAGAGGCATCGTCCATCTTGTCCAGATATTTGGGGCACCTGTCATTGTATTTGTGGGAATACTTTTCTTAAATATGCACCAGAAATCAAATATTCAAAAAATTAGGCAGAGCACTCAGACTTCTGTGCTATGGGAGAGAATTGAAGTCCTTGACATTTAGCCAAAAATTATAATAATAGTAATTTTTCAACATCACGGCATCATCTTGCTTTGGCCATTCTGTCTCCTTTCTGTGTTGCTATCTCCTGACCCCGAAGTCATGCCTTAACCCGATTTAATCTGGATTTCACGTAGTCAAGGCAAAGAGACCACGTTTGCTAAGCTTTCTGGTTACTTAGTTTTCAAACTCAATGAACAGTAAATAATTGCTGATATGGTTCCACCTTCCTGGAATATCTTTCTTACCTACAAGCATCAACATTCTAGAAGTCGCCACATGAAAGCTGAAATGCTATTATCTCCTTTCATATCCTACTCTATCGAGAAGGACTCTATTAATTATACATAGGAAGAATTAAGAAATGCTCCCTTATCATCCATGTTGATAGGGTTATTCGTGTCTCATGAAGATTATTTTGGGTTTTTTTAATTGAAAGTGGAAGTTATATAAATCACATTATACCTGTTGTCTTTGAAGCTTACCAAATGAGCAAAACCATTTATCTCCATATGCCTTGTAATAGAGCTATTTATGTGCACATCATTCTCCGCTACCTGATAATGAATTCTGGAGAACAATGACTATTTTCATTCACCGATTTGTTTCTGACAGTGTCTAGCATAATTCAGTTGTAGGTACTTAATAAATGTTGCATTGAATTTCCTTCCCTTCAGATCACATGCTCTCTTATGAGAGAAGGGATTTAATGCACGTACAAAGCGTGCATTCCTTCTCTCATGTGTCCATACTTAGGGCAGCCTGCACAATCTTAGACTGCGTGCGAGTCTACGATTGTGGATATATTGCATTCAGAGTTAGCTTTTCTTAATATATTTTGAATTTGCCCGACCATCACTGACATGTGTCATTAAAAATGGCGGTGACTTGGGGCACCCGAGTGGCTCACCCGGTTGAGCATCTGACTCTTGATTTCGGCTCAGGTCGTGATCCCAGGGTCGGGGATCGAGCCCCAAGTCGGGCTTTGTGCTGAGTGTGGAGCCTGCTTGAGATTCTTTGTCTCTTTCAGTCCCTCTCCCCAGCTCCCACTCTCTCTCTCTCAAATTAAAAATAACAGGATAGGATAGGATAGGATAGGATGAGATGAGAGGAGATAAAGTAGAATGAAATGAAGTGAAATGAAATGAAATAAAATAGCAGTGCCTGCTAACGTGAGACACAGAAACAATATTCCCCATGATGGGTAGGGTGGGACTCATACCTTACTGCTTTTGGAGGAGAGAGAAGGTTTCGATGGTCAGTCCCAGGCCACTATAAACCCTCCACCCTCTGTTGTGGCCAAATTGATGCTTCATACCGATCTGATTTAGATGGTCAAGTATTTTCATATGATTTTATTAAAAATATGGTTGAATTTATGAGAAGGTGCCTGAACCATCGATTGCAGACCAGCGCATTACCGAACGCAGTGATTATGGCTCGTTGGTCTGTTTAGCTACATGGCATTCTCCAGACATAGGTCTAGGGTTGCCAGATGAGATACAGGATGCCCAGTTACAGTTGAAATAAAGACAAACAACGCATATTTTTATTGGAAAGACACTTGCCATATATTACGTGGACACACCTGTAATAAAAATACTGTGTATGTGAAATTCAAGTTCAACGTGGAACTCTATAATTTGCTGAAACTGGCCACATGTGTTGACCCACTGGATGAATGATAAATATATTCAAGAATTGAAGGCTTTAGAACCATCCGAATAGGAAGATAACAATAACCACAATGTACTCTGTTAAAAGTTCTAAAATGTATAACTTTCCCCCTGAACCTTAGCTGGCTTCCAATTCCCGTGTCGTTAGGGAATTTGGAAATGGTTGTTCTCTGCGTGATTTTTTTTTAAAAGTTTAATCATTCCTCAGGTTTTATTTCTTCAGGCTAAATTATCTCAATTCTTTGATCATTCTCTTCAGTGTCTGTTAAATATTTCAAAATAATGGTTTTCATTAATATACAAAATTGATGCTAAAGAAAAATTAGAGAAGGACCAGCTGGCTTAATGACTTCATGGAAAATAAAGGCTCTTTCTGTGCTATTTAATGATAATATTGCATGTTAATGTCTAATCAGAAGAGCGTCTATGAATAATGTGAAGAAGTTAGCATATTAATGAACCCAGCCCATATGCTTAAAAGTTATGAAAGTCACTGCTGGATTTTTATGTAAAATAATAGTCCCTGAAGATAAATATGTTTGGCAGGTTTTTGATAACACAGCCACTGGTCTTTATTAATCTTAGAACTGTGTCATTCAGATATTATCAATTTCGATAGGTCTAGACATCTCAAAGAAAATACTACTTCAGTTTCTTTATTGAAAGAAAGTGGAAGTCAGATAAAAGACATTATAGCTATAAAATCTCAGGAGTTGGGCAGAATTACACAACAGCTTTGGAATGCTAATGGGACGCCACAAGTAACACTTGAAGGTAATTCTGCTCGGAGCTTTGGAAGCATCCAGGACCGAAAAGTCTAATTAGTCCAGCTCACGTGGATGATTAAATAAAGGCTTCTCTGGAGTGAATTCTAAAAACCGTTAACTTTTTTTTTTTCTTCTGGCAAAAGAAAAGAAAGACAGCAAAGGAAAGAAAAACAAGTCTGAAATATCACGTACGGTTCAGCAATAAAAGAATACACTTGACAGCTTACACATTCCTCTGAGCTGGTCAAATATAAAGACTGTCTTCGATACTGACATTATAAATATGTGTAAAGTGGTAATTGTTTCGCCAATCATGATAAATCTGTTGTTCATATCATTGGCTACATGCAGGGATTACTCTATCTGCCATATTCCCAGTGATTTCTATGATTAATGATGGGATACAGAAAGAAAGCAGTGCCTAATACATTTGAATAGGGCTCTCACAAAGGGCAAAATGAATGGGTCTTTAAAAAGGGGGTTATTGGGGCGCCTGGGTGGCTTGGTCGGTTAAGCGTCCGACTTCGGCTCAGGTCATGATCTCACGGTCCGTGAGTTCGAGCCCCGCGTCGGGCTCTGTGCTGACAGCTCAGAGCCTGGAGCCTGTTTCGGATTCTGTGTCTCCCTCTCTCTCTGCCCCTCCCCTGTTCATGCTCTGTCTCTCTCTGTCTCAAAAATAAATAAACGTTAAAAAAAATTAAAAAATAAATAAATAAAAGGGGGTTATTGGACGCAGGATGAACAATAACCATTTCCAGATGGAGATTCTCCCCATGACAATAAATACACTCCATGCAATGCCATAAAAACATACACATACTCCATTTATGCAGCTTGGGAAGATGCTATTAAAGTTTATATGAAAAAATGTGTGAAGATAATTAGAAATACACTAAAAAAAAACACAAAACCCTGTTATTGAGAAGTAGCCCTACCAGACATTTAAAAAGTACAGGGTCTCTATTCTTAAAAATGGTGTAGTTTTATATGATAAAAAATAAGTGGGACCAAAGAGAAAGTTCATAACTAGGCTCAAATATATATGGGGATGTGCCTGAAACAGCATCTCAAATTATTGGGCAGACGTTTACTTCTTACTACATAGTGTTGGGACAACTGGTTAGACGCTTAAAAAACAATTGGCATTAGTTATGTATTTCACAGCAAAGGAAAGACTAGGCTCCAGATGGGGAAATTAAATGTTAAAATAAAAATATTAAAGAAAAAGAAAAGAAAAATATTAGTGCCAAATATAACATGAGTGAATTCCCTTTCATAACTATGACTAAAAACCCAGATATGTCACAAATGCCTCTTTAAAAATTCTGACTACATTCAAAAGATTTTTTCAATGGCAAAACAAACAAACGAAAAAAAACTCCCACGAAAAACAAAAAACAAAAAGCAAGCAAGCAAGCAAACAAACAAAAGTCCCCAACCCCTTAACACTATGAACAAAGTCAAAAGGCAACTAGGAAAAATACAGAAAATATTCACAACATACATAGTAGATTAAGGGCTACATAAACATAATGAATAAAGATTTTTCTGTAAGTTGAGAAAACACAACTAAAAAGTTTTTTTAATTGGCAAAAAAATCATTAATAAGCAATATATGTGTGTGTGTATATATATGTGTGTATATATATATATATATATATATATATATATATAATGGCCCTTAATCACAGGGGAAAAAAAGATGTTCAGCCACACTCAGAGAAACAGAAACTAAATTTATACCTTCACTGGGATCGCAGTTCCCTCCTAAACATTTTATGAAAATTTGCTGTGGTGATAAGGAAACTTCAATCCTTGTCAATTTCCAGTGAACCCAGAGTTTTATCACCCTTTTGAAGGGAAATTCAACACCATCTGAAAAACAATAAAGCAAAAAACATTGCAAACAACAACAAAATCACTATATATTCGTTAACTTTCAAGCCTTCAGTAGCAATGCTCAGAATTTACCCTGAAGATATGCTTCCAACAGGATGAAAACACACACCTAAAAGGAGATTCATGGTAGCATTGTTTGAAATTGCAAAATATTGGGGGGAAAAAACCCTACATGCCCATACATATGAGAGTGCTTGAATAAACCATGGGGAATACACAGAATATGGGATTAGGAAACTGAAAATTTAAAAAAAGAAAGAGAAAATACAAACGGTTCTTTTGAACTGGCATGGAGAATCTTCAGATAGTATTGCTAAGTGAAAAAGCAAAATACAAGTCTCCTAGTCTTTCTCTTGTGCACAAAAACATAAAGAAGCTAAAAGGTAAAGTGAAAAATGAAAAGGTTCATTGGTATAAAAAATAATACAGTAAGAGTAAATCAGGAAGTGGTGATATTTGTCACAATTATATAGAAATTGCAAAATGTTGGGGGGAAAAATCAACATGCCTTGAAATCCTTTGGCAAAAATGAATACAAGAAACAAGAAACTTGGCTGGTTATTGAATGAAGATTTTTTTCCAACACAGGAAGGGTACATAGGGCTTGAACTGATGACCCTGAGATCAAGAGTTGGATGCTCTACTCACAGAGCCATCCAGGCACCACGTAACTGTGACTATGTGTATTATGTGTATTAGCTGTGTATTATGCCTCACATCCTCGGAAACAGACATATAATCAAAAGGATGGAGGGGGGGATATAAAAGTTAATTCAAACAACAACAAATGAACCCAACTATATTTCCAATGAGTCATATAAGCCCATGGAAGAGAAGGGGACAAAAGGGGTCCTGCACACAACATTGACTGTCTACTCCAAGCAAAAGATAGAGGGGATCTAAATGCATGTCCAACTTCCCTTGAAACTGTTGTTTTTCACTGGTATGGGTGAGCCGTTCTATAACAGCTTAATGCATATTCTTGGATAGCACCTGTGAGTAAACATCTGTGGGTGACAGAAATCAGGGTGCTCATTGCTGGAGAATAGAGTTTAAAAAAGATACAAAGGAGGAAAGCTAGAAGGAACCCAAGGATTAGATTTCATATATATTATATATGATATTATGTATGAATATATCTTACAGCATATATAGTATATATAATACAAGTATACTATAATCATATACTGTATATTATATACTGTATGGCATATTTTATATATAAGTACATTATAAAGTATATATAATAGTATATAGTATAGTATGTAATACTGTAAGCTATAACATATTAATATGTATTGTGTAATTATATTATACTTATTATTATGTTTATATTCTATTTATTTTATAATTATATATATTCATCTATATTATGTCCCATGACAGGATCTACAAGAATGACATCCCCAAACGTCCCACTAATTATGAGCACACCCATCACCTAGATCGTGGTTTCTAATCCCCATTCTCCACTAAAAGTAACCGGGGCAAATGGCTGATTCCAGTGCTGGGATTATGGAAGAAGCAGGTTAGGCATGATCATCTTGTGCCAGAAAGTGAGAAAGTGCTCAGAGAATGTGTGGGACACACTTGAAGAACTTAGCTGACAACCTGCAGAGACACTAACCAAATCTGGGACAGTGTGGGCATCCAAATAGATAATAGTCTACCTATTCTAAGTGAAGGGATGAATAGGGAGAAAGGGAAAGCACTTTCTTGTGAAAGAAAGGCAATTTAATAAACAAAGAAGAAATGATGTAGTTTGAAAATCACCCTTTGTCAACCATCATAAAAATAATCCTTTCAGGAAAGAACCAAATGGGTGGGCAAAAGTTGGTGGGAAAGATATTTACTGAAAGCCAGAATATCTCCCCATAGGATATGTATTAATTGCAAGGGAAAAGTTGGTACAATTACACAGGAGAAGGCCACAGAAATCCCTGAACCAAGCCACTGAGGCAAATAGCACCAGAAATAGGATAACCAGAGGCCAGGTGCCTGTGTCTGTTGATGTGTCCGGGAAACATCGCGTCTGTTTCGTGGTATCATCAAAAATGCATAACCTCATCTGATCACGAAACATCCATCATATCCAAATCAAGGGAATCCTAAAAATAAATAATTCAAGTAGTATCATGAAAGACAAAGAAAGCTTAGCAACCCTTCCACATCAAAGGAGATTAAAGACATGTGATAACTAAATGTGAACCAGGATCCTGGATTGTGTCCTGGATGAGAAAATCTACTATTCTCTCCTTCTTCTCCTATAAAGGGAATTAGTGGGACAGTTGGCATAATTTGAACAAGGTCTGTGGATTAGATAATAGTCCTGCACCCGTGATATCTCGGGGGCATTTCTGTGTTTTTTTTTTTAAAACAACGCACGCTGGAGTATCTAAGTGTAAGTGAAGGTTATGTCCTCATAACCTTATTATCTGACAACTGTAAAATAAAATTTCATACATGCACTCACAGGAAAAGTGCTTTACTAAGAAGACAGGTAACTGACTCTCTCAATGTATCTCTCTCTCTCTGAAGACTCACCATTGAAAGAGAGAGAGAGAATCCAGACAGAAAATAAGAGAACGTTCCTATAGAAAGTAGGAGGGGGTGTGTGGGCACGTGTGTACTATATCACATATACATCGCGTCTAATATATATTTATATAAATACGTCAACATGTGTGTACATCCATTATATTTACTATAAAGATGTATAAAAAAAGTCACCCCCTGAATTACACAAAAATTTGAAATAGAAATAGGAATGTCCCAACAAAAGCTGAGGAGGATCAAAACAAAAGCCCCACTCCCTGGTTACGAGGTGTAGAAACTTCTAGAAAGAAAATGTCTAAAAATGTATAAAAGGTCAGTTAAACATACTTCTTGTCGAGAACAGTGGAAGCTGGAAGACAATAAACCAAAGTCTTTCATTAGCGGAAGAGGGAAAAATACATTATTTTAACCCAGAAATGTTGTAAAAAGCCACACGTACAGGGAATAGAGCGATGTGTTAAAAAATGTGAGAATCCAGAATGTTTCCTTTAACTTCCCCTGCCGTACGCACTTTTTAAATTTAAAACCTAATCATTAAGGAAACCTTTCATCTGAATGAAAAGAAATAAAAGAAACATTAGACCGGGTCACCAGAAATTGCACCAAATCAGAAGAAATGAGAGCCGAAGGAAAATTATTAGAGAATCCCGCAGACCTTGACACTTGGAAGTGTGTTTGTTTTTAGCAGCAAAGTTTCAATGATGTGAAGAATACATTTTCATCTCTATGAATCCAATTAAAATGTTTAAATGAATAATATTTACATACGATTGGAATACTTTCTTTTTTTGAGGTAGAACACTTTTGGAATGCAACCAACCATGAAGCCCAAAAGACTTAATTACATTACCAAAAAATTGGAAATGTGAAAGTGTTGTTATAAAAGCACAAATTGGAAGGAAGAAAAGGTGTACTAATTTTTTTCCCCTTGTTTTATTGGGGAAAAAATCAGAAATGGATTCCGATGCATCTAATCTATTTAAGATTACTTGTTAAGGTTGAATGCTAATTACTAAATATCTATATCTATATCATTTATATCGATATCTATATCTACCTATCATCTATCCATCCATCCATCTCTATATCTATCTACCTATCTATTTATCTATCATCTATCCACCCATCCATCCATCTCTATATCATCTATCTATCTATCTAACTATAAAGAATGTTTAATTGAGTTTCCTCTTGGAGAACGGGATCCTTTTTGGATTTCCTTTTTTTTTTTTTTTTTTAATATTTTTTTAACATTTATTTATTTTTGAGACAGAGACCGAGCATGAACGGGGGAGGGTCAGAGAGAGAGGGAGACACAGAATCGGAAGCAGGCTCCAGGCTCTGGGCCATCATCAGCCCAGAGCCCGACGCGGGGCTCGAACTCACGGACCGTGAGATCCTGACCTGAGCTGAAGTCGGACGCTTAACCGACTGAGCCACCCAGGCGCCCCTGGATTTCCTTTTAATAAGAGCATTCTAATGAGTTTCCATGCATGTTTGAATAATACACACGTGCCCAACTTGAAACAGCAAGGGGTATAAATCAATTATGTGTTTACATGTGTAATAGTCAAACCTGAAATGCACCTGTAATTAATTGGAAGGCAGAAAGTCTCCTGTGGAGAAGGGGTTACTAGCGCCACCATCAGGGCAGCTGACGGGTTGACAGAAGGCTGTTCTGAACTCAGTGGCACCAGGCAGGTTAACTCACCTTGCTGAGCATGCTTTGGGGCCTGTAAAACCAGGATGCCACTTACCTCAGCAGCAAAGCTGACCGGGCTCAAACAGTCCGGTGCACCTATCAGCTGAGACCTAGCATAGACTACACTGCAGTCTGATGTGGGAAACAAAGGCGAAGGAAATGGCAGATAAAGCTCAATTTCCTTCCAACCTGCAGCCCTTTGGCAAATCCTTGAGGCAGGCAGAGTAAAACGTTTCTCCAGAAACTCCCTACTGTCTTAATGCTAATGCTTTGCTAGAGGGAAAAACCACCTTAGCCTGACAATGGCCAAGCCTCCAGTATCCTGGGAGACTTCTTTGGCACAGGAAAATCTCGCTGGAAACTTCCCCTGGACTTTACCTCCTCCCCCACCCGTAGTATATAACCAGTGTCTCCAGTGGTCTGGGGTAGCTCTTCCTGCCCACAAGGCCTGCCCCCGAGCTTCAATAAAATCACCTTTTTTTGCACCAAAGACGTCTTCAAGAATTCTTTCTTGGCGATCAGCTCTGGACCCCACGAACCCCACCATCAGCGCCCAAAACCTCATCGCGCTCCATTAGGTATTCTCCAGGGTTTCCTCAAGACTCAAAGCAGATTCACACAGGCAGTAAAATATCGAGGCATCAGTAAAAGCCCTTCTAACAGATGAGGGGTATTCAGTGGCCCCCGAACTTGGCCGTGCCTCTTTACGCTTCTAAACCCTTTCACACACACCAAGACCTTCTCTCGTGGATTTCACCTGCCGTCGTAGAAGTTCGAGCTGAGGGTTTTTAAGTGTGCTTATTAATTTATTGAAACATAACAACAATGGACATAGAATACAGCAACGGCGAACAGGTACGAACACGGCAAACTATATTCTTGAAGACGATAAAAGTGAGTGGAAGCAATGATGTTCTGTCACATTTTTGCCAATGCTCTAAATTTCTGCCTCGAGTCTGTTGCAACATCTTGTGGTTGGCAGGTGAAGGAAATCTGTGCTCACAAGGTAGGTAATCAGGAAAGAGAAGGTTTGAAACTACACCAGAATCCAAAAAACGGTAGTTACTTAGAAGTTAGTGGCCACCGGGAATCTAAAGTGATCATCAGAGAAATCTTCTTCCTCTGTTCTATTACAATCAATCAATAACCAACTGCACCAAATGCAGATTGTATTTCGGGGGACCTTTTTATCCATGCATGATTTCACAATAACATCATACATTGTTCATTTGGAAAATATCAGTCCCCTGCGTTTCGTGGCTCCTGGAGGTTTTTTTAAACCAATTTTTTAATGCTTATTTATTTCTTTGATATTTTAAAAAGCTTGTTAATGTTTATTTATTTCTTTGAGAAAGAGAGGGAGACAGAGACAGAGTGTGAGCGGGGGGAGGGGCAGAGAGAGAGGGAGACTCAGAATCCGAAGCAGGCTCCAGGCTCTGAACTGTCAGCACAGAGCCTGACGCGGGGCTCGAACCCACGAACCGCGAGATCATGACCTGAGCCGAAGACGGACGCTTAACTGAGTCTCCCAGGCGCCTGGGATCTTGCAGGTTTTGACAAATGTTATCACACAGTAGCAGAAACCACCTATGTTAATAACCACCACTGATCTGTTCAGAAACAATCGTTAAATATGGGAAGGCTGTCTACCACCCTGCATGCAAATTTTCCAAAACTCCACTGTCTCTTGCAAATCCAAACTCACCGTTGTCGACAAATACTGTTACTTGCTTGCCTTGAAGGGACAGACCCTTTTCGTTCATTTTCAAGAAAAGATCTGTCAAACACCAAAATCCGAGGAACTATAACTTGGTCACTCCTTTCCTTCATTCAACTAAAAAACGGCATTCTATCTTACGAAGATGTGAACGCAAGGGTCAAGATGTAATCAAGTGAATGATTTTGTTTCACGAAGGACGTCCTTAGGTGGAACTTTTGCTCAACTATTGGTGCACGTCAGCAAAAAAAAATAATGATGATTTGTATGGCTAAATACCACTTTTTCTTTTCGCTGTTTTCTCTTTCTCTTTCTTTTTTTTTTATTATGGTAAGAACACTTTATAGAAGACCCACCGTCCTAAATTTTTAAATGCATAAGATATTACCTCGTACCTGTTAGAATGAATTTTACCGAAGGAAGGAAGGAAGGAAGGAAGGAAGGAAGGAAGGAAGAAAACGAGGAAGAAAACAACAAAACAGGGGTTGGTGAGGATGTGGAGAAAAAGGAGCCCTCTCGCACTATTGGTGAGAAAGCAAACTGGTGCTGCCACTGTGGAAAACAGCATGGAGTTTCCTAAAATTTGTTTTTAATTAAAACAATATTAAAAATAAAACCACCCTCTCATCTAGTGCTGTGATTCCCCCCAGCTTTATTGAGATACAGTTGACAAATAAAATTGAACGTGTTTAGGGGCACCTGGATGGCTCAGTTGGTTAAGCGCCGGACTTCGGCTCAGGTCATGATCTCATGTTTCGTGAGTTCAAGCCCTGCGTCGGGCTCTGTGCTGACAGCTCAGAGCCTGGAGCCTGCTTTGGATTCTGTGTCTCCCCCTCTCTCTCTGCCCCTTCCCTGCTCATGCTCTGTCTCTCTCTGTCTCTCAAAAATGAATAAATGTTAAAAAATAAATACGCTGCATGTATTTGACGTGTAGAATGTAATGATTTGATATATTGTACACATTGTGAAATAATTTCCATAATCGAGTAAATTAGCACACCCATCACCTCGCACCCCATGACACTAACTCGATTTGTGCAAAATCACTATCTTTTATGGCATCTCTGTAAATGTCAACCCAATGAAAATGTAAATAACTTCTGAGTATTGTAAGGAAAATCATCCTGACCTCATGTTCCCCCTGAGTGGGTCTTGGGGACCCCCATGGCCATACTTTGAGAGCCATCGGTCTTCAGGAAGGCCATTTTAGGGGAAAGAAATCAACATGCTTTGAAATCCTCCTGCAAAAAATGAATATAAGAAACGAGAAAATTGGCTGGTTATTGAATGAAGATTTTTTCCAACACAGGAAGAGTATACTCTATTTTCTGGATGTGTCATCTCGTGGAGAAACTATCTCATTTATCCATCAGGTATTTATTCGGTGCTGGAGGCACGTCTTGGGGGTTATCCAACAGGTAACAAGACGGTGGGGGAAAATGGGGTCCGCTGATAAGAAGGGATGTCTTTCCTCAAACTTAGCTCCTGCTTGCAGGAAGGCCCTGCATCCTGCTTTTGCTGGAAGGAAACAAGGAAATTGGTTAAAAACGTAGATAAAAGTCACATTCTGACACGAAGCGACATTGTTTCTGCAGGTAAAAACCATGGTGGCAGGTAACCTTCAAAGTCATGTTCACGGATCACCTGGGGATTCCCAATCACCGCATAGATTATGTTGCCCAAATCTTCCTCCTTTGGAGACTTCCAAAGAAATGTCATATTTAATTGAAGGGAATTAGATGCATAATCTCGGGAGACGAGGTACAGGGTTGGCTGGGAGCCCAGGGAGGTGATTACCGCTCATTTTGTTATTTTCATCCTGCACTGTATTTGGAGTGCCTTTCCTGTCTCAGCCGCAGGAAAATGTGACATTTGAGTGATCAGTTTCTATCATTCCCTTTCAGAGAAATGCTTCACGTTGGCTCGACACAAAACCTGTTTCCAGATTCCATTCTTTTTTTTTTTCTTTGCCCTTCACTAGCCCAACGTGAAGCAAGGATTGCAACAGCGAGCTGCTCTGCGGGCGCTCCCTCTGACCCCCGGACCTTTGCACATTCCTGCTCAGAGCCTAGCCACTTGTAAATCGGATCCTCTATCCAAACGTCCCTGTGGGCGTGTGTGGAGACCCAGATCCCTGTGAATGCCTGTTAAACGGCTGCCAGGACATGGCAGTGAGCAGAGCACGGCTGGCTCCTGCTCCTGTGACTTGACCAGGAAGGCGAGAATCCCTTTAAAAATCACCCCTGTGTTTGCACTCGACTTAAAGGGGTCTCAGGGTTTGCAAAAACAGGGCATTCACGAGCCCTGTTCGTTAACAAACGAACCCAGTTGCTGCACCCATGGCAGAACATGCCTCCGGACACAGCAAGCACTGGGGCCATCACAGTTTCCGAGATAGGGAGACCCACTGGGGTTGCAAAGCCCTGGCCTGGGGGCCTCAATGAACCCAGAGCGCAAATGCTCTTAGGCAGTGAGAGGAATGGGGGCAGAGTCAGCCTCATGAGAAAACAGCCTTCAAGGAACACCTGGCCTGCAGTCCATTCCGGTGACAAATGCAGAAAATCAACATCACCGAGGCCCCACAGCACCCCCAGCTCCTCTGCCGAAGGGCATGACGACACCTTGTACAGCCTCATGCACAAGTCGCCTTCCAAGCCCTTCTAAATCACACCATCCTGGATTCTCCAATTTGCTCAGAAAGAATGGGAAATTGGGATGTCAGGGGGACAGTCAGGGAGGTTCCATGTGATGGGGGCAGCATCAGTCAGCAGATGCGTGGCCCACAGAGCAAGGGGTGTGTGGGGAGAGGGGGCCTGGGCCAGCGGGCCTCCAGCAGCATCTAAGGCCAGGACGGGAGGCTTCACTTCACGTCTACACCACGTGTCTATGAGCAACCAGCCAGAAGAAGGAATGCTCCAAGCTGCCCTCGCTAACTCCCCCTGCGTCACACACAAACGTGGTCAAAGCGTGTTTGGGATTGTGCAGAGGCCACACACCCCTTCTCATTGGAAGGCACCACGGCCATCCACACTTACATTCAAAGTAGAATAAAAACAGAACTATTTGTAGAGCCCAGGAGTCTGTAATTGAAAGCATTTCACACTTTGAAAAGGTTTCCGTAATACGTTGTGTGAGGGCGTAAAAACCCAGGTGTTGATTTTTTCTTCAAATGCTCACCCAACGGGGCACTTGGGTGGCTCAGTCGGTGAGGTGTCTCGACTGTGGCGCAGGTCATGATCTCATGGTCTGTGAGTTCGAGCCCCGCATCAGGCTCTGTGCTGACGGCTCAGAGCCTGGAGCCTGCTTCACCTTCTGTGTCTCCCTCTGTCTCTGCCCCTGCCCCACTCACACTCTATCTCTCTCTCTCTCTCTCAAAAATACCCAACAACACTTGGTCATTAGCCCAGCCTTCATTACCATCTTCGACTTTCTTTAAGAAAAAAATGCATGAATTCCCAAACACAGTGCTGACTTTGGAGCCTATGGAAAGAATAGGGCGCTGGTCCTGTAAGATGAAGGTGATCCCAAATACGGAAGAGACAGGATTGTTTTCTCTCTGTCACCTCCTTCTGGGATGACTGTGCCCTATAGAAAAGGAAGGCGCCTTAAACTCTGTCACGTCAAATGTCTATTGAGTTTCAATGCGGTTTTATAAAGCGTCTAACAAAGGAAGCAGGTGCTTTCCAAAGTAGGACACAGTGATTTCCATGAGGGGGAGACTGAACCAGCCAGGCTGCTCCCCCTGTCCTGGAGAAGCCCCGAGATGCTTGTGTGTGTGGACACAAAGGGACAGATGAGCTGAGCCAACCCCTAGCTCCCCGAGTGATGCAGGAGTGAGGCACACTGATTTACATTTGGATACCGAAACTGTGTGTAATGTGAATGTTGACGCTGTTTGCAATTTAAATGCTCGAGAGTGATCTGGGAGACTTATGTGCTGAGAACAAACGGTATATCTTTTTTAATTCTTACTTTTGGTTTTACCTACATTCATTTTCTGGAAGCCTGCAGCTCAAAAGGATAGAGAAAGGCCTTTTCGGGATCTCTGAGCACAGGCCTGGCCTTGGGCATAGCGATCTCGTGTCTTAGCACAGCTCACTGCACACAGAAAAACCTTAGAGACAGAACGTCCTTGACCTTCGGCCCCGTGCCCTTTACCGTAATCCATATAACGCTCACCCCTTTTCCGGGGCCACATGCATCTTTCCCCCATGGAAAGGATGTTTTGAACATAAAATGCTTACATGTTGATTTATTTAAAAAAATTCCCCGGAAGTCCATGCCATTGAAGATAAAGGAAAAGCATTGTGAACAATTAGCTATAATTTGCATTCTGTATGGGGATTTTCCGTTTCATCGGTCCTGTCATTTCTAATTTATGTATTGTGGGGATAATGAGACAAGTAAATGAAGAAGTCCACACGAGTGCGCAATTCCTAGTCTGTATAAATCGACACCCGTCATGGTTCCAGCATAAACTACAATGGATAATAGGCCATCATGTGGCATTACTGGGTTGGTGGTAAACACACAAAGATTCACTGCCATGACCTCATATAGAAAACATTCTCTCAGAGTACATCCCTTTTATTTGGAAAAAAAAGTTTTCAATGTTTATTTTTCAGAGGCAGAGAGAGCACGAGCAGGGGGTGGGGCAGAGAGAGGCAGACCCAGAATCCGAAGCAGGCTCCAGGCTCTGAGCTGTCAGCATAGAGCCCAAGGCAGGGCTCGAACCCATGAACCGTGAGATCGCGACCTGAGCCAAAGTCGGGTGCTTAACCGACTGAGCCACCCAGGCGCCCCAAAGCACGTCCATTTTAGAGAAAACTCAACTTGAACTGTTATCTCCCCTACAACCGACGTGCTCCCATTAAAGTGTGATTCATATTGCCTAATGGGGCATATTTAATGTCATGGAAAGGCAAATACATGAATGGGATATAAACAGATCATAATGAATGGGGATTTAATAACATACCTCAGATGTGTGTGCCTTAGTGATTCAGTTAAAACCAATCCCGTTTTTATACGTTAAACGTGCAGGGAGTTTAAAGTCTATAAAAGTAGAGTGGGAGAGAGCCAAAGCACAAGAGACTCTTAAAAAATGAGAACAAACTGAGGGTTGATGGGGGGTGGGAGGGAGGGGAGGGTGGGTGATGGGTATTGAGGAGGGCACCTTTTGGGATGAGCACTGGGTGTTGTATGGAAACCAATGTGACAATAAATTTCATAATAAAAAAAAGCAAATAAATAAATATAGATAGATAAATCAATCAATCAATAAATAAATTTGAGGAGTCCTCATAAGAGACTCCTAAAAACTGAGAACAAACTGAGGGTTTATGGAGGGTTTATGTGGGAGGGAGGGGTGGGTGGGTGATGGGTATTGAGGAGGGCACCTGTTGGGATGAGCACTGGGTGTTGTATGGAAACCAAATTGACAATAAACTTCATATAATGAAAAATAAATAAATAAAAGTATAAGGTTTAAGGCATCATCGCCATACGGAGAAAGATCTTGGGAAGTTACACATCAGTAGCATTTTTAGCAGTCAGACGGATATACAGTGACTATGGCCTGTGACATTTCCCTGCGGTATGTTGGGTGTTTTGCTCTCTACAGAACCCATGGCTTTTCTACGTCTTTCACCACCCATAGTTAATTGTTACCCATTATTAAAACTGAGCATGCGGCTCCTGCACACGTGATACGGGCCTTTTACACACAGCTACTAATGTTGGAAGTACCTTTACCCGATTGCTATTTGGCCGGTTTCTGCGTGGCAGTCGTCCGAATTAATATAGCGTGACAAATTTAATCTTGATTCCCAATTTTCTGCTAACTCTGCGCTACCAAAGCCCGAGTTCGTAAAAGTGTATAACGATCCTCTTTCTAACGGGACGCGTACTGTTTTCGATACATCACCTGAACCTCCTTGCCTGCCAGACTCCCACATGGTCCGTTACCAGCCTCCAGAAGTGAACATCAGACTTCCCTGCTCACATCCCCTCAGGAAGACACGGGAAGCTCCCTCCCTAGGACCTGCAAACTTCCTGGGCCCTCTCTCTGCCCGTCAGAAGTTAATTTCTCCTCTGGATTCTGTTTAATCGCATAAACATACTCTGTGCCTCTTGACTGTGACCTTCTAGAGGTCCGCAGTGCTGTTTCTGAGTTGATTTAACTAATATGATGTAAAGACCAAACAGATAGATGATATGGATATATAGACGTAGATAGAGCTATAGGTGTTGATGTAGATGTAGGTATAGATAAATATAGATAAATATAGATGTAAATACAGGTGGAGAGAGATACAGATATGTCGTCAATGATTAGCCTGCAATGCTGATGCAGACTGATAGAAAATGTATCAAAGGCAGAACTACGGAGTCAGACAGAATAAGAATTTTTAAGGAACCATAGCTCTGGAAATATCAATGAACATCTAACTTTCAGGTTTTCCTACCCACGAAAATCAGAAACACGCTGGCTTTCCCACAAGTGTGGCTCTTTAGAAATTCCCACCTCCTTGGATGCCCGTCCCCACGTTCCCCCCTTGCCCGCACTTGGGTGCCTCAGTTTCTCTTCTGAGAGCCTTGGGGTGATCAGAGAGTCAGCTCACTTGGGGAGGTGCCCCTGTGCGCTGCCCGCCTCCCCGGGGCAGTTGGTGCGATGCCTCCAGTGGAACAGGTGCTTGGTGTTGTATCCACAGGGCCTCGGGGAGCAGCTGCTAAGTGGGAGGCACAGACCCAGCATCGCTGAAGTCGCGGCCAGAGCCCCGCTAAGGAGCCCGCTCGGGGGCAGTTTCGGGAAAGGTCCACCCGTGCACAGGGCCGCTGCCAGGCCCCGTTGTCACCTCAACCAAGGCCCCCTGCAGCGCTCAGAGGGCGTGCTGGGCTGGCCCGGGCAGGGGCAGGGGTGAAACATTGCACACATCAAGGGCACATCTCCACCGGCAAGATGTAAAGCAGGGCGTGTGGGAAGCTCCAGGGCAGGGAACTGGCAGGACAGAGAATTCAGTGTCAGGTGGCCTCCTGGTCTGAGTCACATCACAGGACAAAGGTGCTGTGCTTAGTAAAACCAAGGAGGTTTCTCTAACTAGCACTGCGTCAGTCGTCTGAGTTCCATCGCACGGCCGTCCGTTTTGTGACGTCTGCAAATGACGGAGATGGGGAAAGTTTATCTGGATGCCCCTACTGTGATAATGACAATAGACGGCACAGATACCCCCCGTTATAATTATCCAGGGACTTTCTCTTTTTTTCAAAGTGTTTATTTATTTTACGAGAGAGAGAATGGGAGGGAGGGAGGGGCAGGCGGAGAGGGAGAGAGAGAGAGATAGAGAGAGAGAGAATGCCAAGCAGGCTCTGCACCATCAGCACAGAGCCCAACCCGGGGCTCAAACTCATGAACCATGGGATGGTGACCTGAGCCAAAACCAAGAGCTTAATGCTCGACCAACTGAGCCCCCCAGGAGCTCCTAGAACTTCCTAATTTAAACACTAGCTGGTGTTGATATGCACGGGGAGGTAGGTTGGTGGTGATACCAACTCCATTTTAGAGTGGAAAACCATGTCCTGAGTGTAGGTAATGTGTTTGGGTTCATCAGTAGCAGCGAGGCTTCAGGACTGAGAGCAAGGATCACACAGCGTCCCCAGTTTGAAGTGACAAATGGATGCTCATCTCCCAGTGCAGCCCACCTTTGCTATAGTTCAAAGACTTACCCTCTGCTCTGACCAGTGGGACAACCCCTTTGCCAGCTGCAGAACCCCAGAACCATGGTGCCTGTGGAGACGAGATGCACTCAGGAAGCACGAACCCTATATTCCCACTTCTGTTTCAGGGGGTGAGAAGAAACAAGGAAATTCACTCCCATGGTAACGTGAAGAAGCTGAGATGATGTGAGATTCATGCATACTTCAGGGGCTGTGGAGGGGAATGGGCATGATGATGTCTTTGTAAACTGAGGTACAGAGAGGAGTCCATGGCAGCTGAGTCACGAGCTGCAAGAGCTACCAGGACAGAGAAGAAAAGAAGTAAGGAGGGAAGGAAAGGAGGGAAGAAGGAAGGAAAGAAAGAAGGAAGGAAGGAAAGGAAAGGAGGGAGGAAAGGAAAGGAAAGGAAAGGAAAGGAAAGGAAAGAAAAAGAGGGAGGGAGGAAGGAAGGAAGGAAGGAAGGAAAGGAAAGGAGGGAGGAAAGGAAAGGAAAGGAAAGAAAAGGAGGGAGGAAGGAAGGAAAGAAGGAAAGGAGGGAGGGAGGGAGGAGGGAAGGAAGAAAGGAAAGGAAAGGAGGGAGGGAGGGAGGAAAGAAAGGAAAGGAAAAGAAAGGAAAGGAAAGGAAAGGAAAGGAAAAGAAAGGAAAGGAAAGGAGGGAGGGAGGGAGGAAGGAAAGAAGGAAGGAAGGAAAGGAAAGAAGGAAGGAAGGAAAGAAGGAAGGAAGGAAAGAAGGAAGGAAGGAAAGGAAAGAAGGAAGGAAGGAAAGGAGGGAGGAGGGAAGGAAGGAAGGAAAGGAAAGGAGGGAGGGAGGGAGGGAGGAAAGGAAAGGAAAGAAAAGGAGGGAGGAAGGAAGGAAAGAAGGAAAGGAGGGAGGGAGGGAGGAGGGAAGGAAGAAAGGAAAGGAAAGGAGAGAGGGAGGGAGGAAAGAAAGGAAAGGAAAGGAGGGAGGGAGGAAGGAAAGAAGGAAAGAAGGAAAGAAGGAAGGAAAGAAAGAAGAAGGAAATGATGGAGAAAGGAAGGAAGGAAAGAAGTAAGGAAGAAAAGGAGGAAGGAAGGAATGAAGAAAGGAAGGAAAGGAGGGAGGGAGGAGGGAAGGAAGGAAGGAAAGGAAAGGAGGGAGGAAGGAAAGGAAAGGAAAGAGGGAGGGAGGAAGGAAGCAAGGAAGGAATCAAGGAAGGAAGGAGGGAAGGAAATGATGGAGAAAGGAAGGAAGGAAAGAAGGAAGGAAAGGAGGAAGGAAGGAAGGAAGGAAGGAAGGAAGGAATATAGAATTCCACATTGAAAAAACACTGAAAATCGTCATTTGAAAATAGAGGGTACGTTGGATAGTTTCCAAGTAGCTAACACTGAGGGAAATGGGGCAGCGGCAGCCAGGAGTCCGGAGTAAGTCACACAGCGGGCAGCTGTCCCCTCCAGAACGGATCCTCAGAGTGACCTCCGCGTCATCGGTCTCTGATCTGGAAACTACGTAACGATGAGTTGCCCGATCTTTGTTCGAGTTGAACACATGGCTGAAAGAAGTAATTAGAAATTACCCAATTAATAAAAATCACCCTCCACATGTTCCTCTGCCTATTTCCTTCGTCATGGAATCTAAATTTAAAACAAGGCAACTCAGCCGTGTCAGAGCCGCATCATTATGCTTTATTTCAAGACGAAGACCCCAAAAGAAAGGATTGCTGTGCTAGTGGGGAGGCCGAAATTCCCTACAGAAGGTAATACGTGGGATCCGACGTTCATGGCCGCATCAGGACACCACGTGGTGTGAAAATAAGCAAAAGGCAAATTTCGGGTCTCTTCTCTTCATGTACTAAACTACTTGAGTACATTTCACACACCCACATTATTCATGTTTCTAGCATTTTATACAGACGACATTTTACATGCATAAAAAGCATATGTTTTGTAGACACCGTCAACATGACTGACATTTCTAGCAACATGGGAAGCCCTCAAAGGACCTACCGCGTTCTACCTATGGAGACCCTTCACACAATGCTGCTTTTTGCGAGGAGTATTCACGGGTTTCCGTAAATGGGTGGTTTCTGGGAGTTGAGTATCTTTTGCAGGTAAATCGAATGCGCGAACAGTTAATTTAAAGCCCTTGCTCAGGTGTGGCGTTACACGGCGTCATTTAACTAAGTTTTTGCACACCGGAAGAAGCTTCCACATTCTCCGCTCAAGCTCTCAGACTCGTCCACTGGTTTCCCCAGTGATGACAAATATGGTGGCAGGGAAGGTCAAGGTCAATGAGGACGCGTTGCCCAAAGTCACATACCCTCATTTGCATCATGCGTCCCTCACATTTCTCTTTCTCTGTCTCATTTCAGAGACGGTCGGTGACCGTCCATCTGGAAGGAGGGTGACACAGCTACATGCTTTGGCTTAGACCTGTAAAAGCAGGCGATATTTTTAAAATAATGATGTCAATAGAAATCTCTTTTCCATTGCATTTCTGGGAACATGGCTGTATTCACTCTTCAGTTTATAGTAAAGTGTGGTCATTTTCTCCACGCAAACGTGCAGTCGGGAAAGCTGTGTTTCCCATTTTTCCCTTTTCTTCCCCCCAAAACAAGCACTTATGATTTACACAGGTAAACCTTGTTCTGTAAATCACAATGTATTTAGTTTCTTAGGTCACCAAATATCAAAGGATAAAACCTTTGTTCACCAGGAAGTGAGAGTATAAGACATTCACGACTTATCCAAACGCTGAACACCTTTGTGAAGACAGATTCAGTCTGGGTTCAAATTGGCGCCCCTCTAGGGCCACGTGGTTTTCTTAGAGATCTCTTTTCTGCATCATTTTGAACGTGGAGGCTCACCTTCAAGTATTTTTTGTGGAGAATGTCTTTATTGGATCATATAACGTATTGCATTTAAAGTGGAAATCTTTCCTCAGATATTTTGGGGGGGAAAAATGGGAGGGAGGCAGAAAATATTGTTTAATGATGCACAAATACAATAGTATCCTTTTCTTTTTTCTTTTGAGACTACAGAAGCAAGTTAATTGGTTTGGTAGATGGCAGGTTGGGGTAATTGCTCCTGAGAAATAGATTTTCAGGTCCCAGAGGCTGTTTAAACAACCCTGTTGAATTTTTGTTGTTCATTTACACTCACATTTACTGACTTTTCATGATACACAAGTCCATACCCAGACAGGGTGTTGTACAGAGAAATGTACCCGTCCATGCACAACCTCCATGTGACTTGCTCCGGTATATCCTGAGGGACGGACCACATTCACATATGACGCATAGCACAGGGGCTGCATAGACATCAGGAAGAATTTCTACAACTGTGCATCTCAGGGATTCTGCATTCCTGCACATACTTTGTTCAGCAATGTGATTCCAGGGAACAACGAAAGATTAGCGAATGGAAGAGGGAAGGTTGACTCGCAGATGCCTTATGGATTTTCTTTTTTCTGAAGGCTGCGTGTATGTGTACACGCCATTGGCTTTATCCACCCATCCATCGATGGCCACTTGGGTTGTTTCCATGCTTCCCCACTGTGAATACTAATAATACCGCCATGAATATCTCTCCAACATCCTGATTTCAATTTGGGAAAGCATTTGCCCAGAAGTGGGTTTGCTGGATCACGTGCTTGATCGACTTTTAGTTTTTTGGAGAACCTCCATATTGTTTCCATAGTGGCTGCACCATTTACATTGCCATCAATAATGTATACAGCTTCCATTTCCTGCGTTCCCTCGACAGCAATTGTTACCTTCTTTAAAAAATAATGCCCATTGTAACAGGTGTGAGTTAATCCCTCACTGGGGTTTTGATTTGCATTTCCATGATGATCGTGATGTCGAGCCTCTCTTTGTGTACCCGCTGGCCATGTGTATGCTTTTGGAGAAATGTCTACTCAAGTTTTTTGCCCATTTTTAAAATCAGGTTATTCTTTTGCTGTTGAGTTGTATACACTCCTTATATTTTTTGGATATTAATCCCTCTGATAGACAAAGCTTTTTTTTTTAATTTTGCTTTTAATGTTTATTTATTACTGAGAGCCAGAGAGAGACAGAGCATGAGCATGGGAGGGGAGGAGAGAGGGGGAGACACAGAATCTGAAGCAGGCTCCAGGCTCCCAGCTGTCAGCCCAGAGCCTGACGCGGGGCTCGAACTCCCAGACCGTGAGATCATGACCTGAGCTGAAATTGGATGCTTAACCGACTGAGCCACCCAGGTGCCCCAACAAAGTTGTTTTTTTTTTACATGAGATGAACACATTCTAGAGATTTCCTGTATGACACAGCACCTATATTTAACAGTATGGTATTGTGCACTTCAAAATATGTTAAGAAGATAAATCTCATGTTAAATGTTCTTACCACACACACAGAAAAAAGAAAACAAGGAGATGTCTTGAGGTGGTGGGATGTTTAATATTGTGATGGCTGGTACAGTGGTGATGGTATCATGGGAGTATCCCCGTACCCAAACCCCTCAAGATACGTACATCGTATATGTGCAATTTCTGTGTATCAGTTACGCCTCGATAAAGCTTGAAAAATGTAATGCAAAAAATGAGGAGGCTTCAAGGAGTTTTCCAGTCAATGAACAACTGGTATTTCATTCCACAAGACCTTTTGAGAGATCTTATGAAATATATTTCAGAACTGTCTACTTTCATGGCAGATGGGGAAATCATGTATCCATTTATCCATTGATTTCTGTCTCATTCATCAAGAGACGCCTCTAGCTCCCTCTCCCTAGACAGACAAACCCCAGAAAGAAGCAAGAAATACGAGGCCAGCTACTGTGCAGACATTCACCTGCAAGGAGCTGGTGAAAACCCTCAAGGATGGCCCATCATACAGGTAGACTTTAGAGTAAGAAGGAGCCAACGGTGCACGAAGAACCCCCAAAGAGTATCTGTATGCACAACCACACCTTTCTTCGTGCTCCTCAATTAACTTAACATTCAGCTGATATTTTACTGACCATGCGATACGTGGAAAGGTGGGTGAGCATCCACCGATGTTTTATGAGAAATTGAAATGAAAGCCACGCTAGAATTACAGATAAGATTTCAGAGGAACCCCAAAGAAAGGGTGATTATTTCTGAATGCAGATGACATCTTCTTGGGTTGACCATTTGAGGTCTTCAGGACTTCTTTGCTTACACGAGAAAATGGAGGGTGTCACCCAGAAGACCCAGGAGGAGAGCACACATAGGACATGTATTTACAAAACATGGGCTATGCAGTGCCGGTGAGTACTTTCAGAATCCCGGTCTTGGCATAAAATGGGGTGGGAGGAAATGGCAATTTCTTTGCCCCAAGAAACAAAATAGCATTTAGGAAATCATTGTAAATCAACGCAGGTCTAAGATAAGATTTGAGGACAAGGCAGCACGACGGAGATTCAGGGAAAGCAAAGCTCATTAAGGGGAAATTAGTCATGAAAATGGAATTTAGGAGAACCCACAACTCAAGAAATGATTTTACTATAAACTCCACTTATTAGAAAGTAGGTGTTGAGTGAGTTAGTTAGGATCCAAGTCTGCCTCCAGGCACTGATTCAAAATAACGTCTGTGAAAATGTCACCCCACTGAGAAATGCCATCTTGGGCAGGCAGGGCCGGTGATGGCTCCAGGGTGTGAAGGACTTGGGAGACTTTCACCTTATGTTTCTATTCTTTGACATTGGTTTTGTCTGCAGGCCCAAGGAAGCTTACCATGCTGGCCACCGTCCAGCCAGGAAGACGAGAGTTTTCTCTCAGGGCACGAAACATAGGAACGTGTGTCTTACTTCCTTCCACATCCTACAGGCTGGAACTTAGTCTCGGGATCACACCTGGCTTCAACAGATACTGGAAAATGGACCCTAGTCTGTGCATCCATTTTTCAAAATGTGCTCTTTATGAAGAGAACATTTTCAGGGCACCTGGGTGGCTCAGTCGCTTAAGTGTCAGACTTCGGCTCAGGTCATGATCTCGTGGTCTCTGGGTTCGAGCCCCGCATCAGGCTGTCAACTGACAGCTCAGTGCCTGGAGCCTGCTTTGCATTCTGTGTCTCCCTCTCTTTCTGCCCCTCCCCTGCTATCTCTCTCTCTCTCTCTCTCTCTCTCAAAATTAAATAAGCATTAAATAAAAAATTTTTAAAAATGGGGACCTGGGTGGCTCATTCAGTTGAGCGTCCAACTTCGGCTCAGGTCATGATCTCACGTTTCATGAGTTTGAGCCCCACGTCTGTTTCGGATTCTGTGTCTCCCTTTCTCTCTCCCCCTCCCCGACTCACACTCTGTCTCTCTCTCTCTCAAAAATAAACATGAAAAAAATTTTTTTAATAATAAAAAAAATTTAAAAAAGAAGAGAACATGTTCTTGTTATGAAAGAGTATGATAATGTCAGACTCTGCCACATGGAGACAGCACGAGAGGAAATCTAGAGCGTGTGTGCACATGCTAAGTTGTTAATTTGAACACATGCATAAATGCGCATAGCTGATAATCGAATTAGATTCAGGATGGACCTACTAGGTACTCCTGGTGCTTTGCATATATGTATTATTTTATGAATAATATTTGTTCTACCTTAGGGAAAGCTACATGGGTGTCGTATCCAAAACTAAAAATTCCCTTCCCAAGCCAGTGGACAGACTCTAAATTATACTATTATACCACCATCCCCACTCTGTTTAAAGAATAAATATTGTTTCCGGGAATATACAAATATTATATATATTTATATTTAATGTATTTACTTTTTATTTATTATTTTGAATATATTTATATACTTAATATAGTCTGTATTAAATACATTATAACGTATCTACATACACATATGTCTATATAAATTTATACATATATCTTTATATGTGTAAATATCTATATAGTTTTTAAGTTTATTTATTTATTTTGAGAGAGAGAGCACCAGCAGAGGAGGGGCAGAAAGAGAGAGAGAGAGAGAGACAGAGAGAGAGAGAATCCCAAGCAGCCTCCATGCTCAGCATGGTTCCTGATGTGGGGTTCAATCCCACAACTGTTAGGAGATCATGGCCTGGGCCCAAATCAAGTCAGTTGCCTAACCAACTAAGCCACCCAGGCTCCCCTGTAGATGTATATTTTTTAAGTGACCAAGAATTCTATCACGACAGATTAGTTGTTATGTTTCATCAGTTCAAGTAAACGTTAACCTTTCCCAAGACGGCCTTCTGCGTGCTGCATGAAAATGGACCGAGTGAGAGGCTGAATGACACAGAAAGTGGAAATGCTCTTACCCACAGGGTTCACACTGGTCATTGTACATTGGCGTGCTCATAAGGGATTTATGTTTTTTTATAACATCCTGATTTTCTTCACAAATGTTTCCTCAAGAAAGTTGATTTATTTCGAAATATGTAAGGTTGCCATTAAACAATGACAAGCACATAAATGTGAATATTATAGATGAAAAAGAAGGCTGCATTGCTCACTAAATCTTGCTCTAGCCCTCATTTTGTGTCCAAAACCTCTTGCCGATGAATGAGCTCGGTTCGTTTTCTTTTCTTCCCACTAAGGAGGTAAAGGAGAAGTTATATTTTCTTAAAGCCAGTGGGATGAAGTGCACCAGCTGAAATGATATATTTGTCTCTACAGCAGTCTTAACAGGAAACATTGGCCCTCGCACAGACTCTTTACAAGTTGGAGGATAGACTATTAGAAGTTGAGAGTCTTTATAAATCAATATAATGTGGGACTCAAGAATAAGAAACATCTCAGAAGGAAATGCTCGCTACTAGGGCCTGCCGCATGTGGATTGCCCAAATGTTGTCAGAGCTCCTGGAGGGGGCTTTTTTACTCGGCTTCACCTCATAAGACAATGGGGATGCATAGGAAGACCCAGAGGTGCCACTCCATTGCCACAGAAAATCTTGTTTTCCAAAGAAGTTCGTTGACACTCTGGGTCCATCCAAGAGGTGCGAGACAACCCCTAAGGAATTTGGTAGAGAACTTCTGAAAATACAAGTAACTTTGAATCCATTTCTGAGTTAAAAAGTTTACTGGAGAGTCAAGAATTTCACCAGCAGCCAGAATTAATGAGGACCCTCCCCAACCCTCGTGTGAGCAGAGGTCATTTGGGAAGCAGCAAGGAGGCGTTCCCGACCGTCCCACCCAAGGCCACATCAGGGGACGCTAATGGCAGGGGGGTGCCTCCATGTCCGAGCACCAGTGACAGGTGGCCCCTCTCCCTCATGTGTCAGTGGGGGCTGAGCATGGAATGTGACTTGTATACCCAGCTGGCAGGAAGCAGACAGTGTCCCCACCCCCAAGTCATGATGCTGCTGAGATAGACGGGTTAACAAAGACCCAGAGTCTCATCATCATGATGTCTACAATGCCCAGCTTGAAACCCAAATTCTTCTTCACACCAAGAACCACGAGGAGGCAAGCTGAAGGAGAAGAGGCGATCAATAGATGTCAGCAACAAGATGCCAGAGATTTAGACACTGGGACACGGTATTCTCTCAGTATTCCTTCTTAGACTTGCGCATGATCCTGACATTATCTCAAAATACAAAGACTAATTAAAGATATGCTGTAAATATAACTGAAATGAGATATTGTTATTTTTTTATTAAGTCGGCTTCACGCCCATTTTGGAGACCCATGCGGGGCTTGAACTCACAACCCCAAGATCAACACCTGAGCTGAGGTCAAGAGTCAGACGCTTAGTCGACTTAGCCACCCAGGTGCCCCAAGACACTGTTCATTTTAAATTGTAAGATATTGTTTTAGGAAAGAAAAGTATTTGTCTCAGCCCATGATAATATACATTATATAATATATGGTAATATACAATGATCAGTGTATACTGTATAATATATATAATATATGATAATATATTAAAAATATAAGTCCATGTATTATCATGGGCTGACACAAATAATATATATTATATATTACATATTACCTATATTTCTGTGCATGCTATGTTTTAAATACACACATATATATCTGTGGTACACTACGTACATTGTATACATTTTTATAAAATGTATGTGTGTGCAGTGATCTTTATATTAATATATGCCGTGTGATATATAAATGTACATATGGATCTATGCCACTTACAAAATCTTTCCTATTACTCACCTAAGATTCTACCTGCATAACTTGTACTTCCACGGATGTAGGTGATAAAGAATTAACTATATTGGGGCACCTGGCTGGTTTAGTTGGTTAGGCACCCAACTCTCGATTGTGCCTCACATCATGAAACAGCAGTCATGGGATCGAGCCCTGCATCTCCCTCCGCCCCTCCCACAGCTTGTGCACACACACCTGTGTTCTGTCTCTCTGTCTCAAAAAAGAATTAACTCTATTATCATTCTAGAGACTTAAGTTGTAATATCAACATGCCATAGGAAACATATTTCTCAGCTCTAATTACGTATTGTGTATTAAGTATACAAATAATTCTCATGCTTGTATTCACACATGCTAAAATGTAATCTGACATAGAATTCAAAATTAACTTTCCAGAAATGTCAGATTAAAATTCTGAAGTTACTTGTGTTCACAGATGCAAACGTGGGTCTGTGTCTAATTATCATTCTGACATAGACTTCGATTATTAAACCTCTGGCTTCTCTTCCTTTTCTATTTTCCATTTTAGTTACTTGACTGCACCCATTGTAGAAATAGGGACTTCTAGAAATAAGAACTGTTAACCAAGTTACAATCAAAATTAGGAAAAAAACTTCTTTGACAAGTGTTACCCGGTTTCCTACAATATCATGTGCAAAGAACTATATCAAACACGCAAAGAGCACAGAAAAGTGATTAAAACACACTTTAGGCTTACACTCCAGGGGATTCTGTAAAACAGAAACCAAACATATCCAAAATCTAATGTAAAAGAAATAAGAAAAGTTACAATTTTGGAGGTAGCAGTCAAGTTCTATGATACCACAAAATGTTTCAAACACACACACACACACACACACACACACACACTCACACATACACACACACACACACTCTCTCTCTCTCTCTCTCTCTGTATGGGTTTCCTAGAGCAGCCATAACCCCCCCCCCCCCCCCCCACACACACACACAAATCATGGCTTTTAAAACAATGAGAATTCATCTTCTCCCAGCTCTAGAGACCAGAGTGTGAGATCCAGGCAGGGCAGAACTGTTACCCAAGTGGGGCAGGACCACTGAGGCCCCGGCCAGGCAGGGCTGTGCTCCCTCCAGAGGCTCCAGGGGATGGTCCTTCCTGCTTCTTCCAGCTTCTGGGGTTGTAGGGGTCCCTGGGCGTGTGGCCACGTCCCTCCCGTCTCTGCCGTCTCCATGGGGCTTCTCTGCTGTGTCTGTGTCTCTCCTCTTCTGTCTCTTCTAAGGACACTTGTCACTGGATTTAAGGATACCCAGATCCAGGATGAGCTCATCTTACCTTGATTATATCTCCCAAGATTCTATTTCCAAAATAAATTCACATTTCCAGGTACCAGGAGTTAAGGCTTTATCCTGTGGGGGACACAACTGAACCCACACCACACACACACACACACACACACACATGTGTAGGAACGCAGGGTTCTGGGAAAGGGACACGGTGACGTTCAGAGATGTAGAGCGGCTAAGGGGACACGTGCCTGCCCAGAGCTTTGTGGAGCAGTTGTGTGATTTATTTAAATTTGACACCTTGGCCTCGTCCTTTGTTCTGCAGTTAAAAGTCCTCTCTGAGCATCTGCTAGAAAGCTCTTCACAGAGGAAGCTACTCAACTTTCAAGGCAATACATTCTCTGTTCTGTCCTCCGAGTTCACTGAGGGTAGCGTCGACTAAACACACCCGTCGATGAAAAGCGCACACAGTCGGATAGGTTTGAAACACCCTATACTTTACAAAGAACGGTTTCGTCACGATGACAGTGTTGCTGATTACGTTCAAAATGTTTCCGTGTGAAGATGCACTGCGTGAAAATGCACAATTTGAAAAAGGTACAAAATATGAAAAAGAGGGTGGGTGTCAAACTCAAGGGTGTGCACTGTTAATAGGAAAAACGGAGCAGACTGCCTCTCGGGGATGACTAACGTTGCCAGGGGGCGAACCACACCAGTGGGTTCAGTGTTGCACTGAGCACCTATAGAAAATGAAGGCAGCCTATGCACTAAAATGACTAAAATCATCACAACTCCTCTGTTATTTACATGAGCGAATACACATAAGTCAGAAGCACAGACATCAAACATCTTTGTTTCCCCGTAATGGAAAAAGTAGATGAGATAGATACATAGATAGATAGAGATGAGAGATGAAAGATGATAGATACATAGATATGATAGATAGAGAGAGAGAGATGATAGATGGATAGATAGATAATAGATAGATAGGTAGATGATAGAGACGATAGATGATAGATGATAGATAGATGGATAGATAGATATGATAGAGAGAGAGATGGTAGGTAGGTAGATAGACAGGTAGATAGATACAGATGATGATGACAGATAGATAGATAGATGATAGATAGATGATATAGATAGATAGGACTTTCTTCTTTCCTAAGGATCCTGGTTGTGCTTCTGTCTCACATTGAGCTGTTGACCTTACTAAGTGAGCTGCTTTTAGTGTTGTATCTGTGAGTAATGAGGTCTCTTTTCTGCATGGATATTTTAGAGCCTGGGTAGATTAGGTGTGTTTTTGAGAAAAGAATGAGGAGAAAAGCTTCATCTTACTCTTTCTGTATCCACTCTGCCACCCTGGCCCCAGAAAGGAAGGACCAGTTGGTTCTCAGTTGCTGGCAGGGTGAGGAGATTTGGGAGGATGCTTCCGGGTCCAACAACCCATAAGTCCGGAGCGTCCTTGCTCCAAAGGATAAGGAAAGAACAACCACCGACTCATAGAAGGATCAACACAAGAGCACCATTGATTGGCATTGATCGAACAGATTACGAGAAACCTGCTATCTGCAAAAAGACAGGTCCAAATCCTGACCCACAACACCTGTGCATGTGACCTTACTTGGAAATAGAGTCTTGGCTCTCGGTGGGATTGGTTAGGTTAAGATAAAGTCATCCTGGAATAAGGGAAGCTCCTATTTGAATATGGCTGGTGTCCTTATAAGACAGGAACTGTGGACACAGGGCAGGTACATGGGGAGTATACCATGTGGAGACGAAGTCAGAGATGGGGGCATGCTTCTATAAGCCAAGCAACACCAAACCACCAAACTGCCACCAAACCACCAGAAGCTGCGAGAGAGAATGGATGCCTCCTCAGAGCCTCCAGGAGGAATCATCCCTGCCGACATCTGAATCTCACACTCCAGCCTCCAAAACCAGGAGAGAATAAACCTCTCATTCTTATGGCACCCAGTTGGGGGTACTTTGTTACGGAGCCCTACCAAACTAACACAGCTATGCGTACATCAGGAATTAATCTGAACAGCTTCACCTGAAGTCCTTGTATTTCCCTTCATCTGCATACACCTGAGGAGACTTCATGGGACCCCCCCCACACACACCTGTGCCCACCATACATTTAATTTTCTCTTTGTCCCAAAAGGGACAACCGTAAGAACAAAAAGGCAACTGCTTAACTTGAGTCGGGTAATATTGTCAAGAAAATTCCTCGATGCACATGCTATAACAAAACAGAAGCAAATACGAAAATAAGGGCTCTTGAAGGCAGCACCCTCTGGAGAAATTTGCATTCTGATCGAGGATCATCTCGTTTCCGTTAATATTTGTTAGGCCATTTAAGACAAGGGTCATGATTTCAGGAGCGTCTCTGTGTTAGTGAAAGGCCAGCCATGTTTATCTTTGCTCACACAAAACCAATTTGAATGCAGAAGACTCACAAAAGAGAGCTCTCAGAACGGGTTTGTTTTCACAGGGGATTATTTTCCCTCTTAAATGGGTGTTACTGCTGTTTGATCAGCTGGATGACTTCTCTTCAACATATTATTAAAATGTGGCAATGACCTTCAAGTCAATTATGCTATGTCGAATTCTCCATATCAGCACTGAAACAAGCACTTTAAAAATGCAGGAAGAAGCCTCTTGAAACAAATTTATCAGAGTGGGAAGCACTGTCAATCAATCTCTCTCCCTGTGTGTGTGTGTGTGTGTGTAAACATATTGGAATGCATAAATGGATGGATGGATGGATGGATGGATGAATGGGCAGATAAATGATGGATAGATGGATGGATGTATGCATGGGTGGGTGGGTGGATGTATGGATGGACAGATGGACAGACAGATGGATGGACAGATGAATGGCTGCATGGATGGATGGGCGGACAGACGGATGGATGGATGGAAGGATAACTGTGTGTATGTGCTTATATTTTACCTCTCAAGATGCTAAATCTCTCACTAAGAATCAGCATCTCACTAAGCATCCCTCAACAGCTATGAACTGTTCGGTTCACTTCAATTAGAAAACACAGCCTGTTAAATACTAATAGCCTATTTTTTACCTCCAAGGACGAGAGCTCCCAAAAGAAAGCAAGTCATAGTCATTTCTGCCCACTTTGAATGTATTTGGAAATGTCAACCTTAATGAAAAGCAGAGTCACTGCCATGCCACCTGTTAGCAGGTCAGGCAAGCGGACCCGCCTTGGATGGAGTTCAAATATTGAGGTGCTCACAGGTGTGACAGGCTGTATTTTCACAACAGTCTATATCATTGTCTCCTGAATTAAATGATCCCCTACAATGTGACTTTAAAATACTCCGTCACAATATGGAGTTCTATTCCCCTTCTCTGGAGTCCAGACAGATGTGTTGTGGCTTCCATCAACAGAAGGTCGCAGAAGTAAGTTCAATGTAGAATTATGTCTCTCAAAAGAATGTCCATATCTTATCCCTCAGAACCTGTGAATGTGATCCTATTTGGAAAAAGGTTCTTTACAGATGTAATTAATATAAGGATCTCAGGATGAGCTCAGCCTGGATCAGGGTGGCCCTCAATCCAGTGACACGTGTCCTTAGAAAAGATAGAAAAGGAGACACAGACACAGAGAAGCCACATGAAGACAGAAGCTTAGATGGGAAGGACACGGCCAGCCAAGGGACACCTGGATCCCAGGAAGCTGAAAAAGGCAGGAAGGACCCTCCCCCGGATCCTCTGGAGGGAGCGGGAATGTGGCCCTGCTCCACCTGGATCTCAGCAGCCATGCCCCACCTGGATCACTGACTCCGGTCTGCAGAGCTGGGGGAACATGAATTCCCATTGTCAGTGCCCACAGGTGTGTGGTAATTTGTCACAGCAGCTGTAGTAACCTAATACGGTGTTCACCCATACTTACAGCAGCATTATTCACTATAGTCAAACACACGAGCAACCATCATGGGTGAACAAAATGTAGTCCATCTGCACAATGGAATATGACTCAGCCTTGAAAAGGAAGGACGTTCTGACGGGACCTGCCACCACGGGAATGAACCTTGAGGACACGGTGTTGAGTGACAGAAGCCAGGCACAAAAAGACAAATACTATATGATTCCACTTATGGGAGGTTCCCAGAGGAGTCAAATCCACGAAGACAGAGAGTAGATGGCGGACGCTGGGGGCCAGGGGAGGAAAACGAGACTTGTTTAATGGGTATAGAGTTTCAGTTTTGCAAGATGAAAACATTTTCGAGATCTACTGCGCAACAAAGAGAATATACTTAATGTTATTGAACCGAGCTCTTACAGATGGTGAAGATGGTAAATTTTATGTATGTCTCTTTTGTCCTAATAAAACATTTTTAAATTATCTCCTGGTGTTGCTCCAGCCACACGTTAAGGGTTGAATGGTCACAGGTAGCAGCACCATATCGGACAGCCCGGATGTGAACCGCTCCCACCATCATGGAAAGTCGGAACTCTCCGTGTTGCTGTACACAGTCATAGATAAAAAACAGGAAACAAGTTAGATTATTGAGGACAAGTTTATGAGCTAGATGAACTTGGGCAGAACATGATCAGCTTGGTGTCCACCTTTGGGTCATCGCCATTTGTAAGGCTACGTCCTCATAATTGCAATCGCAGCCTTCCTTCCGGGAGGATAGCTGTGCAGTAGGGCTCAAAGCAAGTGTGAGTGGAAAAAGCTCACTTTAAAATTATGACTGGGGTGCCTGGGTGGCGCAGTCGGTTAAGCGTCCGACTTCAGCCAGGTCACGATCTTGCGGTCCGTGAGTTCGAGCCCCGCGTCAGGCTCTGGGCTGATGGCTCGGAGCCTGGAGCCTGTTTCCGATTCTGTGTCTCCCTCTCTCTCTGCCCCTCCCCCGTTCATGCTCTATCTCTCTCTGTCCCCCGCAAAAAAAAAAAAAAAAAAAAAAAAAAAAAAAAACAAAAACAAAAAAAACGTTGAAAAAAAATAAAATTATGAGTGATGTTGGGGCACCTGGGTGGCTCAGTCAGCTGAGCGACCGACTTCAGCTCAGGTCGTGATCTCACGGTCTGTGAGTTCGAGCCCCGCGTCGGGCTCTGTGCTGACAGATTGGAGCCTGAAACCTGCTTCGGATTCTGTCTCCCTCTCTGACCCTCCCTCGTTCATGCTCTGTCTCTCTCTGTCTCAGAAATAAATAAACATTAAAAATTTAAAAAAAAAATAAAGTTATGAGTAATGTGAAGATATATTGGAAGGTCAAACATAATGTGGGGAGAAAATTATCGTCTCTAGAGTAAGTTTCATCATAAAACAAATGGTTTCTAGGTTTCTAGCATTTAGTGCTTAAAAATAAAGACCCTTGGGACTTCTCCAAACAGGAAGGTGGATATGAGAAGAGCAGAGATATTAACAGGAACGGCCCAATTTCCAGTGCAAAGGAGGGTAAACTGTGTTTTCTTGACTCAAGTTCGTTACATCCACATCTGTACTCCCAAGTGTGTTTCGAGACACCTAAAAAAGGTTACGATTCTCATTTCAGCCAAGAAGCTAGAGATGCATGTTAGAGGCAGGTCTTAACAGAAAAACACTTTCCTCCAAAAAGATCTCAAATATCCATATCATTGTTCCATATTAGTACCAGAAAAACAAAATGGTTGAAAACCGCTAATCTCTTTTGCCTAGATTATGTGGAAGTTAATAGAAAAAAACACGGCCCAGAATATCACGAGAAAGATATGACGTAGAGATATATGTGAGAAAAAGAGGCAAGAGGTGTAAAACAAAACAAAAACCCAGTGGCTTTCTTTTTTGTACATAAAGGGAATAGATGGAATTTAGGAATGACAAATAGTTTACAGGGAAGAGCCTCTGATCAAGCAGAAAAGAAAGGAGGGACGGTGTAGTAGTTAAAAATAAATCAGATTGCAGCTAGAACCTATTCCCTGTTGAATAGATGAGATACACAGATCATGATGATGATGATGATGATGATGATGATGATGATAGATAGATAATGGATGAATAGATAGATTGTGGATAGATATCTAGCTAGCTAGATAACAGGTAGATGGACAGATAGATACTAGATAAATGATGGATAGATAGATAGATAGATAGATATGATGGATGGATAGATACATAGGCAGATACATAGATGATAGATGGATAATGGATGGATGTGAATAGGTAGAGAGAGAGAGAGATAGATAGATAGATAGATATAATGGATGGATGGACAGATAGAAGGTAGATAGATAGATAGGCAGATATAGGGATGAAAGATAGAGAAATAGATAATAGGTAGATGATAGATAATAGATAAGTAGACCAATAGTATATATAATGCATGTAATAGATATACATCCATTTCTCATATGTTGTGATATATACACACATATATGTATATATGTATGTGTTGATAATATATTATATATTGATATAATATATTAATTAATTAATTAACCAATTAAGAAGGGACACAGAGTTATCAGAGGTGCTCTACAGTCAAGCAAAGATGGAAAGCGGCTGTCCGTGGACCATCTGGTCTGGTGATGAGAATCCTCCAGTGTTGAATGAGGGGCATTTAGTGAAGAATTTTTCTCTTCCACATGTGGCCCTAGGAAGGCAGCATCAGAATCCCTAAGAGCTTGAGGAAAAACACACAACCTCCAGCCACTCACTACTTTTGCTGACTTGGAATCTACATGTGAAAAAAACTACCATGTGACTTTCATGCACATTACAGTTTAAGACTCTGCAATGGGTAAAGCCTAATTTTCCTGGACTGTAAACTCGTATGGTTCTCCCTTGACTCTAAAAAAATGAAATTGAGTCTCGCGACACAGTGGTGATGATGGGTACACAATATCGGCTGTGCGTTGGCACTCGGTGATAAGTCAAGGATGCCCTGGGGATGGCGGTCCCAACCGCTGTGGCTAGCTATCAGCCCCTCTAAGTACCATCCCAACTAATGAAAACTATTGTATTTTGATCCCACTTTATATTAGAAATCTCCTTGTGCCTAATTAATTTGCAATTTGTACACAATAGCAGAAAGAAAGTCTTTGATTAACTAAGCTCTTTTTAATTAGAGCTTTACAGATAGAGGAGGGAAACAGAACCAACAACTATTCCAATGAGAATCCTTGAGCCTGAGAAGACAAACCACATATAATCCAAAATAAAAGGAAAACAACAACAAAATCATAAGGAATCCCTTGGCCCAAATGAGTTCATAACACCTCTGAGGTACAATGAAAATAACCCTGGTGATCGATCTTTGCATTGCCATTCAATATCCTGTAAAATTTAGGTGGGTCAAGTCAATTTAAAATCCCTCGGGTTTCCAATCTAAAAGTCAATGTTCCTGCTAACTTAATGCACCAGACAATTATGATAAAAAAATACAATAGACAAAGATACTTTGTACAGTACTTATATGTGCAAGTTATTACTTCTTAAGAGAAGTGACTTCATCAATACCTTCTGTTCCACGGTGACATTTTACCATTCCATGCAGGGGCAAAAATGAAAAAAAATATTTGGTGCTGCATTTTTCAAAGGCACAAGATAAGCAATCTGTCACATATTAATGAACAGCGGGTGATGCGTGTGCTGATGGTCACATGCCACTCCCCTGAAGACAAACCTTGAAATATTAACGCATCTAAGTTGAGTCTCCTGGGAGGCATCCAGTCTGGTTTCCTTTCTTTTGCTTTGAAGGGTCTGTGTCTGTCATGGGAATTTTGCATCGAGGGGCTTGCCACCTTTCAACTTCTTCACTGTGCACTTTGGGGATTTATTTCCATTCCCTTTACTCTTATCTTCTGCCCCCCATATTCTGCCAAAAAAAAATTGAAAGGAAGCAGAGGAGAATGGAATGAATGAAAGAATGGAAAAGGAAGGAAGGAAGGAAGGAAAAATGGAAGGAAGGATGGAAGGAAGGAAGGAAGGAAGGATGGAAGGAAGGAAGGAAGAGAGAGGAAGAGAGGAGGGAAGGAAGGACAGATGGAAGGGAAAGACAGAAAACAAGCTGGGGAGGAGCAGAGAGAGAGAGGGAGAGAGAATCCCAGGCAGGTTCCACACTGTCAGCACAGAGCCTGATGCAGGGCTCAAACACACAAACTGTGAGATCATGATCTGAGCAGAAATTAAGAGTCAAATACTTAACCAACTGGGTCACCCAGGCGCCCCTGTCTATTTTATTCTTTCATTGCCACTACCTTGATAATTGCCTAGTAAAAAGTAGGCATCTAACAACACAATGGAATATATCATATCATATCATATCATATCATATCATATCATACTGTACTGTATGTTCTATGCTATGTTATTATGTTAAATTATATATTTCACTATACTCCATTGTATTGCCCTACATTATAATATGCAGATCCCGACGCAGGACTCGATCCTGTGACCTTGGAATCATGACCTGAGCAGAAATCAAGAGCCAGATGCTTGACCAAGTGAGCCACCCAGGTGCCCCTGTCCCACGTTATATTTTATTCAACGTTCTAGTTGATATCACTGTTATCGTCTGCATCGAAGACTATAGCTACACGTTCTTGTACCATTTCACATGTCCGTCCACTCTCTTGCCCATTAAGGTCTCTAGAATCTCTTGGTTTATAACTCACAAAGCCCTTTACAGCACCTTCATTGCTTTATGGTATTAAGATGCGTTCAGTTTAGAGATTGAGTTCTCTGCTGTGCGCCCAAAAAGAACACCCAGGTAAGATCCGAAGTTCACAGCAGAGCCATCAGCCTGGCTACCAAGAGGAATGAGACTCAAGGACAACCGTGCCTGACGCTTCTCCAGGTTGTGGGGTGAGTGGGTCAGTGGGTTCAGATTTCAGAAGTTGTAACTACTCCCCATAAAATGCTCCCCTTCCATCTTTGGAATCACCGCTCTGCTTCCATGGGGACACTTCCATGGGCTCGGGGAAGGCTGCAAAGTGCCGTAAATGGAATATAATGACCTCATCCTCCACTCGTACTGAAACGTCTGTGGCCTCAGTGCATGTGTCACCTCTCGTGGGGCGTCTTCATTCCAGTTCATCTTCTTCAGCTTCACAATCTTCCTCAGTCAGTGGCAGGAGTGGTGAGGGATAAGGATTCTCAGACTGATGAGGCATAAGGATGCTTCCCTGCCGTGAGCAAAAGCACAGAGGACTGAGTTGCCAAAGGCTGTGGCAATGATGGACGTGGAGTTTGTGTTTGGGACATTTAGGCTCGGGGCCATTCCTCCCATACCGGACTGTGGGCTCTTGGCTATTTGGTTTTCCTCCGGGCTGATTATGGCGACTCATTCTTCTAATCACATCCTGATAAACAGTCCACAGACACGTGTCTACAGAAGAAGAGTAAGGACCCATACGTGGGCACATGAATCATTGCCTATTGGCCGTATCACTCCTGGCCATTCTCATTCTCTCTGTGGCCAAAAGACTCGTGCTTTTCATACATCAGTCACAAAAAAAATTAAAAAAAAAAATTCCTGCCTTTATTTTCCAATATAATTCTGTTTCTCTTCTTACTAACTCACCGAAACTCCCCTTCCTTTGTTACATACAGTGGTGTCTAGTCAGAAGCTTGTTCCTGAGGGCACCTGGGGGGCTCAGTCAGTCAAGCGTCCGACTTCTTCTGCTCAGGTCATGATCTCACAGTTCATGAGTTCAACTCCTGCATCAGGCTCTGCGCTGACAGCTCAGAGCTGGAGCCTGCTTCCGATTCTGTGTCTCCCTCTCTCTCTGCCCCTGCCCTGCTCGCACTCTCTCTCTCTCTCTTAAAAATAAACATTAAATTTTTTTTAAAAATCTAGATTAAATTAAAAGAAAACCTAGCTAAATAATAAACTCACATGCCAGCAGCAGAATTTCAACCGTGATCAACGGTTTGGAAGAAAGTCCTTCTGTTGTTGACACAGACTAGAAAACACCTGGAAATACTAGAAGGAATGGCAAATCCATTCTCCTCCCCAGCCCAGACCATATAAGTGGCAAACTCCCTCTGGAAACTGGCCTGGAGATTCCAAAATGGCATACAAAGCCATGGGCAGGTGAGTAGCGATGTCTTGATTTGTGGTTGACCCACCGTGTTACCAACGCGTCGTAGGCAAGCAGATACCCATCTGTGAAAATGCAGCTTTTGTGGCCACCCTGCAATCAGCAGGTGGGATTTGGACAGGTGTGTGTCCACCTGACTGTACTCGTTAGGAGACCCACGGATGCTTCCTGGTCTCGCCACTCATGGGTTCCATCATCAATTCGTAAATGTTTCACTGGGCAAGGCACTCAGAACTACGATCCACATGCTTACAGGATCTGCCCACGCATGATCCCTCCCTCAGTGAATACCACCATCGGGATCACAACTCAGTCTTCCTTCTGGCTTCTCCCATCACAGAATGCTGCATGTGCCTATCTTCCCAAGGGGTCAGCTCCTTGGTAACACAGACCGGAGTGGGAATGTAGGTGTCCTTCACGGTGCTTTCGCCCACGGTAGATATTTGTCAGCTGTACAGCAAAAGTACTTGTCAAACAGAAATAAGGAAAAACCATTCACTTTGGAAACTCAGCAGACAAGCAAAGTATCTGCTTTCCCTCTGGATGGGCCGATCGAGGCAAAAATTCTTGCCTTCTGGGAAACGATGAGGTAAGCAGGTGTCCAGGCAATACTATTCTGAAGGACCCAGTTTGTGCGGGTGAGACATCAGATAGCACAACAGCAGGAAGAAGAAATAGATCGCCCCTGTTGGAGAATGCGCCTGTGGAGTGTTTGCTCTGCAAGGACAAAAACAGCTTGTCATTTAAGGAATAAAACAACGTGTGAAATACAAGACAAGCTACCATCCAGTCTCATTAGGGGGCAATGGATGAACAAATACAAGGATACTGCATTGTCTTTTCTGCAGCAGACTGTTTAGACCTGTGCTTGTTCAATCCACCTTTCTTCCAAAACTAAGGACTTTGAGGGTTTAGGGGAGTATAAAACCGCTATAAGAATATCTTTTCCTTTTTCTTTTTTTATTTTTTAAAAAAAATATTTATTTATTTTGAGAGAAAAAGAGAGAGAGAGAGAGAGAGAAAGAGAGAATCCCAAGCAATCTCCTCACTGTCAGCACAGAGCCTGATGAGGGACTCGATCCCATGAACCGTGAGATCAAGACTTGAGCTGAAATCAAGAGTCAGATGCTCATCTGACTGAGCCACCCAGGTACCCCATCTTTTCCTTTTTAGAAAGTTTGCATTCTAGGGGTGCCTGGGTGGCTCGGTCGGTTGAGCATCCAACTCTTGATCTTGGCTCAAGTCATGATCTCTCGGTTCATGAGTTTGAGCCCCATGTTGGGCTGTGCACTGACAGCAAGGAGCCTACTTGGGATTCTGTCTTGCTCTCTCTCTGCCCCTCCCCTCTCTTTCTCTCTTTCTCTCTCTCTCTCAAAATAAATAAAGCTCAAAAAATATATTATTTTAGAAAAAAGATTTGCATTCTATATCAAAGAATAAAAAAAAACAAGTAGGAAATGATAAGACTGGTCATTAAACTGGATGGGTATTTCTGAAAAACAGAGTGGTGACTACGGCCTGGGGTGTTTGAGGAAGACAGTATATAGATAGCGAAATTCAAGCTTTGAAAGTTGATCAAATTTTATCAGATTATTTTATATGGAGGGTCTTACCAGTTGAACTGTGTCTTCCCGGCCCCAAATGATACTTCCAAGGCCTAACCCTCAGTATCTCAGAACATGACCTTATTTGGAAATAGGATCTTTGCAAGTGTGATTACTTAAGGATGAGGCCATCCTGGGGTACAATGGCTCCTTACTCCAAGGTGACTGCTGGGCTTATAAGAAAAGGGAGATGTGGAGACAGATGCATAGGAAGCCTTTGCAAAATGAGGGCAGAGACGGCAGTGATGTCTCTAAAAGCCAACAGACGCCAAGGACTCATAGACATCGACAAAACCCCAAAGAGTCAAGGAAAGATTGTTCCCTGAGTTTTGGAGGGAGTGGGGCTCTGCTGACACCTGGATATCAGACCTCCCACCTCTGGACCAGGGACATAATAAATTTATACTGTTGTCAGGCAGCCAGTTTTCAGTGCTCTGTTATGGCTGCCCCAGCAAACTACAACAGAAGGTGCCCATAAAAACAGCAATTAAGTCAACAGACCCAGCCAGGTGTGAATTTGAACTTCAGAAGCCCCAGGTTCCGACTTCCTGAATCCTGCCTTCAGAGATCTCCCTTTTGCTCTCAAGGGAGCCTGGATTGGCTTCCCTGGACCAAACTCCCATGTCCCGTGAGCCCTTAGACACCCCCTCTGCCCAAAGAAACCAGGGGTTCTGAGGAACATCCCTACATTCTATCGCATTTGGTTAATGTCAATAAAAACGCCAGCTCTCAATGGCTTTTGTCATTGGCATCTCCATCAGACCCCTGAGCCCACGGAGAGAGCTATAAAAATTACTGTCTGTGTCTTCCCCACCTTGCAAATTCACCGTGATGTCCTTGGTTAAAGCATCCGTTAGCCATCGAGCGCCATCAAATGGCCCTTCAGAGCAGTTCCCTCAATTTTTACGACTGTGTGGACTCAGCCCATCCCGGCTCAAATTGCAATCGGGCTTAGCCTGGGGAAGTAAATACACACACGCACGCGCGCGCGCGCACACACACACACACACACACACACATTTAATGCCCATGACCGCCTTTCAGAACGAGGTGGCCAATAACACTTTCATTCCCCAGAGGGCCCAGCCAGGTATTTCTTCAGGATACGAGTGCCGGTGTTGAGATTTTCTCCTCTTCCATTGGTTTTGAACGGTTCTTGTTCCTTATAATCCACAGTCATTATGAACTTATGCTCACTCTCTAACTGGAAAGCTGGTGAATAGTTATGGCTTGAATTGGGTCACCCTGAAAAAGAAACCTTGAAGTCCCAGACCCCCCAGTATCTCAGAAGGTGACCCAGTTTGGAAATAGGGTCTTTGCAGATGAAATCAGGTTAATGTGAGGCCATCGTGGGTTAGCTAGGATCCTCATTGGGTGACTGGTGTCCTTGGAAGGGCAGGGAGGTTGGGATGCAAAGAGATATGAGGGAAAGGCCAGGGGAGAATGGAAACACATGAAATGGAGCCACAGGGATGGCAAGGATTTCACATTCTCCCCAAGGACTGGGGAGAGCCCGGGAACAAATTCTCCCTAGGAACCTCCAGAACAAACCAACCCCGCCCACACCTTGATCTCAGACTTCTGGCCTCCAGAACCAATGGACAATAAATTTCTGGGGTTTCTTTAAGACAGCCAGGTTGTGGTCACTTGTTCCAGAAGGCTCGGGAAGCTAATGCAACTGACTAACAGATTCAGTAAATTGGAAAACAACTTCATTTAAAAAGACTTCATAGTGTTCAAAGATTCATGCCATCCACCTGCTGTCTTTACAGGAAGTCGATATCTCCCCTGGTTTCCTGCTTTGATTTCTGCCATCTCTGTTCCATAGGGAAAAGCGCTCATCCACATTGCACTTTCAGAAAGTTAGTGCAAGGTCCCACATCACGTGATACTCTGTTTTGCAGAATACTGGACACCCAGTAGGGATTTTTTAAAAACATCTTGAAAGCTGTTTGGCTAGTGAATTCCTCACAAAACGTTCCATTTTCTTAATCATCACCGTTGCCCAGAACTTTCTGCAATAATAAAAATATCATGTTACCCCAGCTTTCCAGAATGCCAGCGTTTGGCCACAAGTGGCCATTAAACACTTGAAATGTGGCTAGCATGGCCAAGGGATGGGGTTTTACATTTGAATTCATTTTATTTCATTTATTTTCATTTCATGTATTTTTACTTCATTGGAATAAATGTCTTTCGATTGTATTTCATTGTAACTAGAGTGTGGTCACACGTGACTATTGGGTACCATACTGGACAGCACAGTCTTGACCCACTATCCACATTGGGCAGGGATATATTCTACAAAAACATTATAGACAAACTTTTAACAAAGTAGTTTTGTGTGGTCGAAAATAAAATATTCCTGCTTTAAATTCATTGTTCACAGAAAAAAAGGTGTGTGTGTGTGTGTGTGTGTGTGTGTTAAAACGATGAAATGGTCTAAGGAGAAAGTTTTGGGATCATTTTCTGGAGATTGAATGTAATGATTACATAGTGAAATGTCTTGAAGGTAAAAAGTTATAAAAATGTGCTCTCCAGATACACCAATTCCAATATTTCCGTCAACCTTCACTGTTCCTACACGTGAACAACAAACACCAACTCCCGGTCCTCTGATGTAGCACATGCTGACAATTCTCATCTATATGACCCTGGGTGTGTCCTTCTCTGGAATACCACTCTAGACGCCTCACGGTTCCATTTCTTCCTTCTAGAACTTCCCCTAAAACAAACAAACAAAAAACACCGAGAGTGAATTAGCTCGCCACTTTCGAATTATTTCAGTGCATCGATTCTGGAAGCAATTCATAAAGGGCCTTTAAAATTAGCATCGGAAAACAGACGATCCTACGGCATAAATAAGGAATTTTAACAGTGCAGCCATTGTGTATCTAATAATAAATCTTCATCGAAGAAGACCTTTGGGGTCGAATGTTGAATTTCAAGGTGATTGCAGACTTGTCTTTAAAACCAACACCATAAACATCGATACCACTAACTATCCAATTGAAACAAAATGGCACCATTTTGGTAAGAAAGATTTTTTCATAGTTCCACTTATTCTGATAACATGTCTGAATGGTTTAAATTAGTTTAACTATGAAAAAAATCTTTCCTACTAAAATGGTGTAGGGACAGACCCGCTTGGGATGATATATAAAAAGGAGAAAAATGGAAAAAGGAGCATAGTATGTACAGGAAGGCAGAAATTGGAGTTCCCATTGCATTACACGCAAGCACACACACGCACACACCTTAAGAGGATTACTTACTTACTTATTTATTGTGATAAATTGTTGGTCTCATGAATAGAAGGAGATTTATAGTGGGTTTCTAGAGAGACCCACACTGGGACTAGAGCACTTTCCCATCCAGCCTTATGAATGTTCTGTAAAAGGACTGTTCAGGATCCTGGTGATTCGTCTCAATTGCCCTGACACAAGGGAAGAAGAGAAATCCTAGGAAACTCAGAACATGTGAGCCCATAGGCAACATCCAAAGAAAATGTGTATTTAATTTATATCGGTTTAAGATGGTCTCATCGACACATAAAGTTAATATGCTATCAGCACAGTGTAAAATGGCACAAATACACACACATACCCATATATACAGACACACACACAGAAAAAAAATCTTCATTTTTACGGAAAATAATGAAACAAAGTATTCCTCTGCTCTTTAAACAGGAACTTCATGGGAAAGTTAAGAAATGTTTAAACAATTTTCCAAATGGCTGGCACGACTAACATCTTTTTTTTTAATGTTTATTTTTGAGAGAGACACAGAGTGCAAGCCAAGGAGGGGAAGGCAGAGAGGGAGACACAGGATCCCAAGCAGGTTCCAGGCTCCGAGCTGTCAGCACAGAGCCCGACGCGGGGCTCGAACCCACGAAATGCGAGATCATGACCTGAGCCGAAGTCGGACGCTCAACCAACTGAGCCCCGGAGTCAAAGATGATCATTCTCTTCCTTCCATAGTGCACACTCACATGTGCATTTGTCTCTATTCATACCCATGTGACACGCCTGCCCTTATTAGACCGCGGTTTGGCAAAGCACAGCCTGTGGCTGACATCGGGGCCACCACCGCCGCTTTTTCTAAATAAAGTTTTATTGGAACATGCCCATGCTTGTTCGTTGACATACCGTCCGTGGCTGTCTTCACACAACAGCAGACTTGGATAGTTGTGACAGAGGCTCTGTGGCCATCAGAACCTGAAATCTTTATTATTTGCCGCTTTACAGGAAAACAACTCGCTGACCTCTGCATTAGATTAACAGCAGCTTGGAAGCCGCAAAACACTGTGGCTTCCTAAAAGTACCTTGTGCCCAGAAGCCATGGAATCTGATTTGCACCTGCTCGGACCCCACCTCCACACCCAACCTCTGGAAAAACATTAAGACATTATCGAGACACATTTGCACGTGTCAGGAAATGGGCAAAATGCCAAATAAAGACTCCATCCTTTTTGAAGTATGATTTATAGTTGGCTTTGTGAAAAGAAAAAAAAGGTGAATTTTATTCACATTCATCATCCCCCGGACGATTGACCTAGAAACCGGGTCTCCCTTCTCTTGTCCCCAGATGCAAGGACTTGAGGCACAGGTCTGGATTTGTAACTCGACCTTGGCCAAGCTGAGTGACCTTGAAGAGATGTAGTGTGCTAAGGGCGTGCTCTCAGTCTTTTCTTTTCTCTTCACAGCATTCGTGTGCGAGCAGTTAGAGGACTATTCCCATTTAGGCATCCCGAAATCAGCTTAGGAAGCCCGTTACCGCCTAGAATACAGAAAATTGCAAGAGGCACTGAATTTGGTAACGAAGGGCTTGCGAATTCATCCTGGGTCTGTGAAGGGCAAATGCTCCATCCCAAGCGATGGAGCCTCAGGACAGAAACAGATTATCATGGAACCAATGAAACATGAGGTCGCTAGCCAGCCGGGGAGTGGAAGACAATCTTTTCACCACATCTGTAAGCATCAGCTGGCCACCGGCAGAAACCAAAAGCCAACCAGAGAGACTCAGGAGTGAGGTTCATCACAGAGACCCTGCCTCCCTAACTCATTCTTTAAAAAAAAAAATATTTATTTACTTTTGAGGACAGAGAGAGACAGAGCATGAGCAGGGGAGGGGCAGAGAGAGAGGGAGACACAGAATCCGAAACAGGCTCCAGGCTCCGAGCCATCAGCACAGAGCCTGACACAGGGCTCGAACCCACAAACTGTGAAATCGTGACCTAGGCCGAAGTCCTTGTTTTCAACCCCAAGTTTATAGACCAGAATTAAAAATATGTTGATGTGTCACCAGGGCACCTCCCTAACTCATTCTTCATTCTGGTCTTCTTGGATGCGTTCCCTGATTTGATAAGCAAACTTGGGACTTAAACACAAATTCAGAGCAACAGGCATGATGTAGGCGCCCGATGAACTCTCTCTAGTTAGAATCCTTCTCTAGAAGCACCCAACTGTGGGATGGTAAGTTCATCCCACAGTGTTGAATGCTAGCTTTCAAAACTGGCAAAACCATTTACATTTGACTTTTTACCAAGCAGGCGATTTTAGAAGATAAACAGCTTACAGTATGTGTCAGAGAAAAATCAAAGACACCAAAGGTTCTGCCATTTTCCTTAATTTATGGGAAATATTATTTGGAAATGCATCTCTAAAAGGGACGTCCCTCTTAAATTTTTTTTTTCAACGTTTTTTATTTATTTTTGGGACAGAGAGAGACAGAGCATGAACGGGGGAGGGGCAGAGAGAGAGGGAGACACAGAATCGGAAATAGGCTCCAGGCTCCGAGCCATCAGCCCAGAGCCCAACGCGGGGCTCGAACTCACGGACCGCGAGATCGTGACCTGGCTGAAGTCGGACGCTTAACCGACTGCGCCACCCAGGCGCCCCAGGGATGTCCCTCTTAAAATACAGGACAAGCTTCATTTTGTCCTTTTTAGGAAAAAAGCACATCAAGGAAATTCATGTTCTTTGTCTCCTAAGAATAAACCACAAAACGCATATTTAATTCATCTTTCAAAACCAGTTTTGCCCTCTTTATACCTTTAAAGACAACTATTAATGCATAATGTAGCTGAAGAACAAGCATTTAAAAAAATCTCAGGCAGTGGAATGTTTGTCTATGGAAGGTAGGGCTTTATCTTGTTTGTTTTTGTGTTTTTTGTACAACATTCCCACCCTTGGGTAAGCATTTACTGAATTCAACAACATTCATAAGAATGAAAATGAGGAAAGCAGAGACGAAATTATTTTTAAAAATGCAAAGCTTGGCTTTGTCGTATCGTAAATAGTATAAACAACACTTTGATTTACGTGGGCATAAAGATCCAGTTTTCCATCGCTCGGTCTATTGTGGATGTGAGTATATCAATATCTGCATGCACGTTTGAATATAATATGTATGTATTCCTACACACCTGTGTACAGTTCTCTCGTTAATCTGAGCAAATGATGCTCAATGAAGCTTTAACCAGAAATAACCATGTTCAACCAAGAAGGGAGAAGTACCTAGCCTCGTAGACGGTGGGGAAAGAGAGGAGTAAGACACGAAACAAGAAAAGCACACAGAACTTTATTTTTCTGGCCAGAAATATGTTTATGAAAAGCTGTAGTAAATACGATGCCACCTGCTGTATGCATTTTGCAGATGTGTGCAACTCTTCCTTGATCCCTCGGCTTCCCACAGTTCTTCCATTGCTCCCACGTGCCCTGCGTTTATTTCCTAAATCACTGTGGGGTGTCACTGCTTCCAATGACAGATACTTCGCCGCCCAATATTGTGGATCCAGAAACTTCATGTTCCCAATGGCCATCTTGGTACGTTTGCAAAGACGAAGTGGTGACCATCTCTTAACATCACAGAGTCTGAAAATATCTATTATTTTTTTAAACAATTCTTTGTAGAGGGATTGCTTTTATCTCCCCAATACCCCACCCCTAGGGGCAGAGACGTCTCACCGATGCGCGTCCCATTTCTCGCTCACTGAAGCATCCCCCGCTGACTTCAAGCTTTGAGAAACCTGCCTGTCTGTGCCTCTTTCTACCAGGACGGTTTCTCCTCTGGGGCTCCCCCCTCGCCGGACCCCGGGACGTGGGCAACAGCATCCGTGGGGAAGGACGTCTGTCTGCCAATTATACACAAGGAGAGAGGAGAGAACAGGTAATTCAGGGAGACGTCGCAGTGCGCCAGCCCTCAAACTGGGAAGGGAACTTTGCAAGGAGACCACAAGGACCAGGGTGGAAATAAGAACACTGGCTAACGCCGTCCAGGCTCTCTGCTTTTATTAAAGCAAGTGTGGGAGGTGGAGACAAGGCAGCTTTCGTATTAAGTCATGACTCAGGCACCGGGGAAGGGTCCCCTTGCATTATTTCCCGGGTGCCCAACTGATTTAAGCCCTGTTTTTCTTCCTTCCACAGAAATACCCTTGGAGACAAACCCTCCCTTCAAGAATTGTTGATTAAATTCCACTAGTGCCTTTGGTGAGCTATTTGGAAGAAAATTGGATTTAGGTGTTTATTATGTAGCACAGGGGTGTATAAATAGGCATCATTATAAATCGACGCACAAAAGCAACTATAAATGCACAGGAAACCGGAATAAATATTTAGCAAATATTTCGAAGGACGGACTTCCAACGCCAGAAAGTTGTAGAGACCGCAGAAAAGCGAAAGCAGAGACAGTGTTGAAAACAAAAGAACACTGAAAATTAGTAAACACTATGGAGAAGAACTTACACAGAAGCAAAACTGTGCTTTTTAAAACGCTGATAACGTGGGACCTGCTTGGGATTCTCTCTCTGCCCCTTCCCTCCCCGCAAATAAATAAATAAACTTAAAAAAAACAAGAATTATAAGCGGATGCTCCTTTTCTGGATGGAAATTCACACATAAGCATCTGAAGCCTTTATAGATAGCTATACCTTTCGTCTTTAACTGAAATATTTAACTGCCCAGAAGGTGTCTTATATAAACCACTGGAAGGTTTTTTTTTAAATTTTCAACCAAATATTCAAAAGGTTGATTACATTTTTTCAGTTAAAAAATGTCTTAAACCTATAATATTTAATTTTTTTTTAATTTTGCAGAAAACAAACCACCTGTTAGCGTCCCTCCCTTTTCCAGCCTGTAAAGAAATCCCAGCGCTTGGGTCTGTTAAGTCTTATTCGTGGAGCTCTTGACTAGACCAGTTTTTACTTATTTTTTAAATATTTATTTATTTTTGAGAGACACACAGAGTGTGAGCAGGGGAGGGGCAGAGAGAGAGGGAGACACAGAATGTGAAGCAGGCTCCAGGCTCTGGGCCATCAGCACAGAGCCCGACGCGGGGCTTGAACTCACAAACCCCGAGATCATGACCTGAGCCGAAGCCGGACGTTTAACCGAGTGAGCCACCCACACGCTCCTCAAATCTAGAACATTTAGATATTGGCTAACTTAAACCCAACAGAGTGGAATACTATACAGGCGTTAAAAAGTTTCTATGGCACAGAATTTTCCAGATGACTTATAGACCCTTCAGTGTCTCTTTCTACATTTAACGATTGTGTATGAACACCCATCACCTGCTATAGTTAACAACTTTTTTCTGGCCGGGAGAACTTTTAAGACGTAGTCTCTTGGCAAGTTTCAAATACACAACACAGTATTGCTAACTATAGTCACCATGTTGCACATGACACCGCAGGATTTATTTACTCCTTTATCCTATAACTGATAAAGGACATGATGTAAAGGTTTTATAATATATATAAATATATTTATATTTAATAGCATATTAAATTAATATATACATATTTAAATAAATTTATATTTATTTATAAATGTATTTATAAATATTACCTAATAATATATATTTTATATAATTATACAATTATATAAATATAATATATATTTATATATTATGTAATATTTATCAATGTATATAAATAAATATATAATATTTATATATTATTACATATTATATATTTTATAATATATATTGTATAGAATATATTTATATATATTATATATTTATTATAATATATATAAATATATTATATATTTATTATAATATATATAAATATATATTATATATTTATTATAATATATAAAAATATATATTATATATTTATTATAATATATACATATATATTATATATTTATTATAATATATATAAAATATATAAATGTAAATGTATATATATGTAGAGAGAGAGAGAAAGAGAGAGGGAGAGATGGCAACCAGCAACCTGTTGTCTCTTTCTTCACGAACTATTAACACCAACATCCAGGAGGAAATCAACTTTCACGTTTGGGCGTAACCAAGAGGGCTCTCCGGCAGTGATATCCCAGGTTGCAGGTGTTGAGAGACGTGAGTGGAGATCGCGAAGTCGTGTCACAGACCAGCTCCGGTGGCGAGACCCTGAACTCACTAACAAGGCAAGCACCAGAATTATCGTGTTGTTTCAAAGGAACCTTTGAGGTGACGCACATTTTCTGTAAATTCAGGGGAAACATGCTGAAATGATTTGCGTAGATTAGATCCAAGCCAGTCCCAGGCGACAGATCTGTAACCTGCAGGGTTCCATTTTTCTATCCGTCCAATATCATTTGCTACTTACCACACTTCTGCACGTGAATGGGTGACCTGAATTCCTGTCTGCAAGTCAAAGAAAAGCACTCTCTTTTAATAGCATGTTTTTGTACATGGGGGGCGCCTGGGTGGCTCAGTGGGTTAAGCAACTGACTTCAGCTCAAGTCATGATCTCTCAGTTCAAGAGTGCGAGCCCCGCGACGGGCTCTGTGCTGACAGCTCGGAGCCGGGGGCCGGTTTCAGATTCTGTGTCTCTGTCTCTCTCTGTCCCTCCCCTGCTTACGTTCTGCCTCTCTATCTCTCAAAATTAAATAAACATTAAAAAAAAGAAAACTTTGGTGGGACTGTTAGATTGACTTCCCAGCATATCACAAAAAGATATGCAAGCAAACGTCCTTTTGCCATATTTCTGTGTTCAGGATTTTTTTTTTTTTTTTTTTTACTGTATACCTACATTCTTTGTGATGGTGACTCACTCTCGGGAGCAAAGTGAGTTGATAAATGCCTATAACGGCAGAGTTCTGGTCCATTTTTTTGTATTCTCAGAGCACTGAGAACCTCAGGCTTGGGATCCTCTGCAGCATTTAGCATAGGCTCGGTGCACACATCCGTAATTGTCATCGTCACACATTGTTCATTGTCTGTGACTCCCGGCAACACCTACCAGGGCACGTTCAGTCCAAGCAAATGTCCCGATTTCCACCATTTGATCAGAGAGTCACGTCTTTTGCGTCATACCCTTAAAGAAGCCTTATTTAACAAGATGCATCAATCATTAAAGCTTACAGGCAATAACAAGATTTCTCAGAAGCTTGTCCCTTGGCTCAGGTCATGAGCTCATGGTTTGTGGGTTCGAGCCCCATGTTGAGCTCTGTGCTGACAGCTCAGAGCCCGGAGCCTGCTTCTGATTCTGTGTCTCCCTCTCGCTCTGCCCCTCCCCCACTCATGCTCTGTATCTCTCTGTCTCCGAAATAAATAAACATTAAAAAAAAGAAAAAAGAAATAGATGATCCCAACAGCACCAGTCAAGAAATGGGTTTACCATTATTTATTGAATTCTTACCCACTCTCAGAAATCAGGCGCATCACTTTATTATAATTTATAATATTATACATAGAAATATATTTAAAATTCCAATACGGGTGCCTGGGCAGCTCAGTCAGTTGAGCGATCGACTCTTGACTTCCGATCAGGTCGCGGTTTGTGAGTTCAAGCCCTGCGTTGGGCTCTGTGCTGACAGGGTAGAGCCTGCTTGGTGTTCTGTCTCTTTCTCTCCTCTGCTCCTCTTCTGTTCATGCTCTCTGCCTCTCTCTCTCAAAATAAATAAATACACTTAAAAAATTCCATTATATTATGTACATAACGCAATGTATAGAAAATACACGTGGTATTTATAATGTAATACTATATATAAAAATATAATTATAGAAATTATAGTGTGATTTATTGCCCCGAGAGCAATGTGGATTTAAAAATCAATGGAGGGACACCTGAGTGGCTCAGTTGGTTAAGTGTTCGACTCTTGATTTTGCATGAAGTCGTGATCTGAGGGTCCTGAGTTCAAGCCCCACATCAGTCTCTGTGCTCATAGAGTGGATCCTACTTGAGATTCTCTCTGTCCCTCTCTCTCTGCCTTTTCCTTGTTCACATGCACTCTCTCTCTCTTTCTCAAAATAAATACATAAATATTTTTTAAAAATCTGTGTATCACTTTTGAGTCCCCAAAACTTAATAGTCTACCATTAACCAGAAGACTCACCAATAACATAGTCAATGAACACATATTTTGTACATGATACACATTATATACTGAGTCCTTACCAAAAAAAGTAAGCTAAAGAAAAGAAAATGCAATCAAACAGATCATAAGGAAGAGAAAATACATGTATATGACCGTTCTACATTTGTTGAAAAACTTCACACCAGTGTTGTTCAAGGCTTAATCATAATACATGGTAAATAACAATGATTTATTGTAATGTACTAAAATGTCATAATTTGACCTTATTTTGAAATTCTGGGATGTTAACATATTGTGATTCAACTCTACACATCCGATTATAATGTGGTCTCCCTTAAACTAATACATTCTATGCCAATTATATCTCAATAAAACTGGAAAAAATCATCTTAAATTAAAAAAAACAACTCTGGTGTCTTCAGCAATGAGTCAAAAATCCATTACTGTGTGGGGCACCTTGGTGGCTCAGTCGGTTAAGTGTCAGACTTTGGCTCAGGTCATGATCAGGTGGTTCGTGAGTTCGAGCCCTGTGTTGGGCTCTGTGCTGACAGCTCAGAGCCTGAAGCCTGCTTACGATTCTCTCTCTCTGCCCCTCCCCCACTCATGGTACATCTCTGTCTCTCAAAAATAAATAAACATTAACAAAAATTTATTAAAATCTATTACTGTGTAATGGCCCTATCCAACCAAATGACAATTTCTGAGCTTTTGTCATTTACTTGTTCCAGCTGTGAACAAGCCCACATTTTCACTGCATCCCTCAATAACTGGTGTTTTACTCGGAGCCTGTGTCGGATAACATCCATGGGATTCCATGTTCTGAGCAATTTTCAAATATTATTCCACCGAATCTTCATCTCCTGCGTAAATGGATATCCTGATCCCACTGCGGATGAGAAAAGTCAGATACAAAGAATTGCACCGTGGCCCAGCGCCCCGCGGATGGCTGGTGTTGGCCTGGCCTGGGCACGCGGTAGGTTCGGACAGATTGCTGTGTGCACTCCAGAGGGTCATTCCGGTCCCAGGTGAGGTAGGGCTCACAGGTGGCTACAGGAATCCAAGTGTGAGCTCAAGAGTCCCATCCAGGATGACTGGGGACTGACCCATGACGTTATCAGGATAGCCCCATGGATGGGTCAATGGGATGTCTTTCCAAATGATTAAATTCTGTCTCTTTTTAACCTCGGGCATTCGGATGATTGCTCCCAGCCCCCGATTTAAAGTCTGAAAGCAGGCGGATGGAAAAGAGAAATGTTGCAAAGCGTTCTAAAAATGATAGGCCGTCCTTGTACAAAAAGGCATTTACCAAGTTATAGACATGTCATGTTTCGTCACGTCAAAGGGTGACTTCTCTGTGGAGGGTTTCCTGCTCATTGCAGTGTTTGTGCCTCGGGCCTGGCCAGAGGCAAGACTCTGGTTTCTACAGAAGGTGTCTGCTGGCTGAACGTCACCATGGCCAGGGTACCGTTAGGACACTGAATCTGTCTACAGAATAGAACACGCACAGCTCAATGGTGTGCCAAGAGGCAAAACTCTCCCGATTGAGACAGAAGGGGTAAACAATGTCATAAGGAAATCTCAGATGTCTTCAGCCTGACATTTGGGGGAAGCGAGACAAGAGCCCGTCTCTCAAATTTGACGTGAGTGCTGTCCCAGGTACGACAAGGCGAGCAAGCTGAGAGGTGTCAGATCACAGTAAGCCATGGAAATTGTGACATGCCCCAAGGCTGTTGACTATTTCTTTCCTTTTTTAAACGTGCAAAATCCGTATGAAATATCTCCTTTGCTTGTGGCTCTGGCTGTCTTCAAATATCGCATCCTCCCTCTAACTTGTAGCTGTTAGGGAAACCATTCCTTCTTAGGGCATCCTCGACTGTCTTCAGAAGACGATCTACGATGAAGAATACCATATTTTCAGGCTTCTCCTGCGAGGCAAATGGGGAATTGGCTTGCTAACTACAAAGACAGAAATGCCATGATATTTCCCCCACCTTCTACAAACAAGTTCACAAAAACTTGCCAAAGCAAGACTAAGTCAATGCAAATAGGAATTCAATAGAGATCGTGAACGTGCCGATCATTTCCTACGACTCGGTGGTATCTTTAGGGTACTCACCACCCAAATCTACTGAATATGCAGGAATGAGAATTAAGACAGCTACGTCAAAGCAAGATTTGCAAAATTGGCTGGTGTCAAAGTCAATTCTTCTGCCTTCGGAAATGGGGAAGTCCTTTAAGGAAGTCGGCGTTGGCTTTGCGCCCAAAATGAACTTCTGGGTGGCTCTTTGGACAGCCCTTGTCACCTTCTTGTGAATTCTCGCTGCTTATATGTGAAATTCATTCCAATATCTGTTTCTCAGAACCTGGTTCAAAACTAGCAGCCTTCACGTTCACTAAGATGAACGGTTTCCATTCTGGGATACCACCTCGCCCAGTTTCCCCAACACCGCTATACAAGAACTTTCCATGAAATCATCTAGATGGGTCTAGACAAATGCAGCCCAGTCATATGTGTGCAAACTATAAGAATATCACAGATATTGGCCTTTGAAAATGATTGTAGGCATTGAGCATTTTACAACTTTCTACATATAGTCTGCTCGTTTGTCTTTGGGTATAATGACACGATTCAAGTTATTTTCATTTATTTGTATTGTCTTCACATTCTTTTTAAAAATTTTTTCTTTAAGTTCATTTATTTATTTTGAGAGAGAGAGAAAGAAGGAGCACAAGCAGGGGAGAGGCAGAGAGAGAGAGGGACAGAGAGAATCCCAAGCAGGCTCCAAGCGGTCAGCGCAGGGCTAGAACTCACAAACCTTGAGATCACATCCTGAGCTGAAACCAAGAGTTGGTCGCTATACCGACTGAGCCACCCAGGTGCCCCTATTGTCTTCACATTCATAAAGTAAAAGGAAAATGGGTTAATACACTACAAGCATCTATTATCCAAAGGAAGGAAGAAGGCGATGGTTTGTATTGCAGATAGTGCCAGGCTTGATCACCCAATTTGTATGTGAATAAAAAGGTTTTTGTTTTGTTTTGTTTTGTTTTAAGGGGAAACAACTTTCCGTGCTCACCCCCACCAACATCCTGCCGTATGTAATCGGGGTCCTTCATGAATAAAGCTTTCCGGGGCCATGTACGAAACGAATTTTACAATATTAATATGTCAGCAACTAAATCAGTTTTATGGCTCAACCAATCAATTCAGTCATTGTGATCATTTCAAAAATCTATGTAGACTGTGAAAATTGCTTTCGACACAGTAATTGGGAAAATGACGCCGTGCGATCTTGGTGGTGAGAATACACGCAAGAAACGGACCCTCCGATGGACAGAGTAGAAGGTAGAAAGGATAGAGATTGCAAAGAACAAGACGGTGGCATGGAGGTGGCCTAGTGGACACTGGTCTGACTCATGGGAATTTATCCTCACCCACAAGGATCTCTCTCTTGACACGACCAAGGGCCAGCACAATGCTTTTTTCTCAACAGGCTTAGGGTACGATGGAGAGCAGACATGGTAGAGTTGGAAATTGGTGGACTTTTAAATCTTTACTTTAAGAGGTTGGGTGCCATGTGCATTTCCATTTGATGGGGACATTCCCAGAAATCTTGTCCCGACTACAACATCAATGGTTTATTCCCAATGGTCAGATGATCAACACAGTCCCCACTGCTACCTAGAGTCTGAGCCACAGACAGGACCCTCCTCTTGGGAATATCTCCCAAGCCCCTCGGAGCCTGGCCGCCTGACCCCAGCAAGGAGTCTGGTTCCCAATGTGGAACATCTGAAATGAATTTCCAACATGGTGGACATCTAATCCCTGCTCTCCTTCCTTTTATAATAAAGAAAGCTTCCAGCTTTTATAATAAAAACTGACTTTATTTTGCACTTTCCAGATTAACGAGGAACTTTCCCCACACTCAGTGTCTCACTTCGGAAAGCTCATATTTAGTCAGAGAAGTAGAGTTATTCAAGCAGAATCATTTCAGGAATCAAAACAAGGTCAAATCCATGGGGAGCAAAATGTTATTATTTCTAGTTTATTTCTCCATTGGGAGGCAGGATATGATTGTTTAATATATATTGTATAATATATTGCATGAAATATCAGATACAAATAATTGGACAAATTCTTGGATAATTGGGTAAAATATTGGATAACACTATAATTATCTACATGCAACAGGAATTTAAAGTGAGTCTGTAGTTCTAAGTCAACTAGTTTCACTGTAAAATTTTTTTTCTGGGTGTGTAGGAGGTGATAATATCCATTCTTAGAATGTAACAAATTTTATTTTTGCCATATTCTAAGGGACATGTAATCTTTTTATCTTTTTATATAACATATACATATATTTTTAAAGAAAATATTACAGTGGATAGCCAGTGGACTGGGCTGAATTTCAAATATGCTTTGAAGTCATTGTATACAATAGAAAATACCAATGATAAGTGGATCCATCTGTGGCAAATGTCAGGTGGGTGGGACCCCATTAATCGTTGGTGCCAAACAGATTGTGGATGTTGCTCAAAATGTCGCCGTGTTGTGATTTAAGCCACGGACCCTGAGGTCAGGATCAACCTCAGGTCAAACCCGTGCACTACCGCGTGTAAGCTGTGTAACTCTCAGACAGTCACTCAACTTCTCTATTCAATCAAGTCAAGCATGTGTTTCCTGGAAACAGACGTTGGCATCCCGCGTGGCTCGGAATCTCTCCCTCCTCTGGTCACTGCTCCCTTTCCTTCCACATCCTTTGCCTTCACATCCACAGTCCCTCCTCTGCTTTTTCGCAAGCTCACCTTTGTGATATGCTTTCCTCACGGCGTATATGAAGTCATAATTGCATTTTTTTCATTCGTTTCCGATTTGCACCTGATGTTCTGTTTATCTCCGCTTGTGTCCAGCTGTATATTCCAATTTATGTCAGCTTGGCTTTTTCCTAATCTCGGTGCTTTACTCTTTGGACTTTTCACACGGCAAATCCACCCACCCATCACCCAAGCAAGAGGCCATTCAGCTTTCCAGAAAGCTTCATACAGAAACACCTTAACAATTATAACCATAGGAATATTAAGAATTTACATTAGATTCGATGCTGGGGATTTTTTTCTTCCAACACAATAAACTTAGGGGAAATGTTTTCCCCCATCAACATAATAAACCAAAGGCCAGCAATGAGAAGCTGAAAAGAAGTAATATCTTCAGCCATAGAGAGACAAAAATAACATTAATTCAAGCTCAGCGATTTTTATCTCCAAGACATATTACAATACCACAAAATCTTTACTTAAAAAAATCCATAGGCAAAACTTTGAGTTTTGAAGATGTTTATTTCAGTGTGGGGGTTTTGCACAAGGTCTGGCATCTCAAGGAGCAAATAATAAACAGGAAAAGGGTTTCCACGGTGAGAGAGGACAAATTATCATTTTGCATTGGGAGAGTACATTTTGAATATGCTATAAATGCTAACACTTAGGCTTTTAAGACTTTCCTTTATGATGTGCTGGGGTTTAGGCTTCTGTATTATTAACATTTTTTCAATTCCTCTAAGACTCAGGTACTTAGTTGGTTTTCCAACTCAGTCAGCTCATACGTTATGCTTAAATTTTAATGTTAAACGCTAGCCTTCCATTCAAAACCGTAGATGACCCAGAAAGAAAGAATATCTGCTAGAATTACGGGGATGCTTTCTAAAAAGGATAGTGACTTCAGGTATTAGCTGTATAAAAGTCACATAAAAACACATACTAAGATGTGCTGGACTTAAATCTCCCAAGTGCACCAAAATACAGAACACTTTGAAAATTGCATTTTATTTTCCCAACCGGTGCGCAATATTAAATAAACCATGATAGAAATTGCAAAACTTGTGGTCATTTTATTAGCCCTAAAAATATTCAGATTGTATGAAAAGGGAGAAGGGCTCATAATGAAAATAATATGTCATACCTGAATAAATTTTTTATTATAACTACCGAATAAAATATACAGCATGTTCTATTTCTCTCTGGAATTCTTCATGATAAAAAAAAAAAAGAGTCTTTCTCGTCAGCTTGCTAAGCTGAAGGTGATATCTTGGAGTCACATGAAGAGGCATTCCATGAAAACGATAACGAAGGAAAGAAAAGCGGCATGGTGTTAGGTCCTGGATCCCGCTATGCCTGAAACCGTCCTTGTGGGCTTTTGCATTACGACAGCCTATAAATTACACTTCTTAAGTTATTTTGAACCGGGTTACTGTGGCTAAGAAAAAAAATTCCAATCTGGATATGCTGGATATGCAAACATAATGTCCCTCCAAATAAATTGTCAACAGCAATGTTTCTCACAACACGGTATTCTGCACAGCCCCTCTCGGGAGACTACCGCATTTTAAATACTTGGAGATAAAAGGAAACCATCCCCCCAAAACGATCCTACAATGAATCCATGATGCTTCTGCTACCCAAGTCTCTGATTACCGCATTGGAGAGACACCACAATTAGAAAGTGGGTCACACAGGGAAAAGATTTTAGTTTTATTCTTGCTTTGGTTTGTCACCTAGCGTGAGAATGTCCAACTGGCTCCAAATGCCGCGATAACCTTAGCCCGAAATAAAACCCAGCATCCTAACTTTAAGACCTGTATTTTTCATTCCCGTGCGGATTTAAACATTAGCAAATTCAAAATCCTGGTGAATCGCATTTGGAGATATTTATTGAGTACCGACCCTATTCTGTGTGCTCTTGGGAGCATTTCCGAGACAGCACTGCAGAATAAAAAAGGCAGAGAGAGAGAGAGGGAGGGAGAGGAGCTCATCTTTTATGTGAATCCCATCCTAAAAGGGGAAAAGAAACATAATGAAAAATTAATATGCAATATGTCAGGGCGTGGTAATAGCCAGAAAGGACACTGTTCTGTCCTGGGAGTTGAGGAGTGGAGAGAGAGATCTTTTGTACAGAGCAGTTCAAGAGGCTCCTTTGGAAATAGTACATCTTCAAAGAAGTCAGGTAGCATGGGGAACAGCAGGGAATGCCAAAGGAACAGCAATGCAAGGGCATGATCCCCAAGGTTCCACCTGGGTGGTGAAGTTCAAGGATCCCCAGAGATGTAGACAACGGTCAGCTGGGCCATCACCAGTGGGCTTGCTGGAGAGGCATGGGAAAGAAGGAGGTCCGAGGGGGAAGAAATTCGTGCAGGAGATAGATGATAGATGCAGAGTCATGGGAAATGTTTAGACGTCTGATGTGTCTGGAAAAACAGAATACCCCCATCGACGGGCTGTGACTTATACATCAAAGGCGAGGAAGGGTTTTAATCGGTGCACCTGTTCGGCCGCTGGTATAATGTTTTGTGTACCTGAGAAAAACGATGGGGTGGACCAGGTTTGGGCACGGAGGAGGCACTCAACAGCTTATTTTTTAGCACACGAAGCCGGGGACGTCTGCGATGTGTCCACGGGGGCGGGTTGGCTGTAGGATATATAACTTTAGACTTGTCTACGGTTCTGAGATAAGCAAAGACAAAAGTGTCTGTGAATTTGGGAGTCAGGAAATAAAAGATACTTAAGCAAGCCTGTAGAACAGAAGGAGATTAAATATGGAATGAATGGATAAAAAGAGCAATATTTTAAGACTTGGCTCATCAAGAACCGTGCTTAAGGACCATCAAACGAGCTCTGAGAAGGTCCAGATAATAGCAGCGAGCTGCGGGCCAAGTCAGGAAGGTGGTCACCCACTTTCAACCGATCTCACAAGCCAAGCATGCTGAGGGCAGAAAAATGACAACAGGTAAGCACAGTGAGAGGTAAGCACGACCCTGGGATCATGAGCTGAGCCCAAGAGCCTGATGTAGGGCTTGAACTCATGAACCGGGAGCTCATGACCCAAGCTGAAGTCAGACGCTTAACCTACTAAGCCACTCGGGTGCCCCGATATGCTTCTGTTTTCAGACATATTAAAAAAAAAAGAAACCAATACCATTGACTGAGTGTGTGGACCTCACCTATGCTGCAGATTTGACTAGAAAGAGGAAAAGGCTAAGTTGTAAATGCAGGTTCCATCCTCGTGTAACTTTACAATTTATACAAGCATCCAACATGCAATCAACCACGGTATAGTCACGATAACCCAATGAGGCATGGGTATTGGATCCTCGCTCTTTGGATGGCGAACCTTGGAGATCTTTGTCGTAGCCCAGGGAGACAAGCAGGGTAGGAGCTAGAGATTGGAACGCAGCCTTCCTGATCACAACATGGCCCTGTTCCATTCAATCCTTACTTTCCGACTGGGGAATGAAGAAAGAGGTCAGCAAACGTTCATTTGCAATGGAAATGGACACCCCATTGGCATAACCTAAAAGTCTTGAGAGCCAGGGAACATGAGTCACGTCCCTCCTATTTACAGTTTCCACTGAGGACCCAACACCCATCACGGTGCTTACGTTTTACCTGTGCTTAATGGATGGTGGGTCCCACCTGACAGTTGCCTTAACCCCATGCTCTTAACCATCTATGTTGTCCTTCTAGGCCATCCATCCCTCAGCACATGAAATGCTATCTTGTCTTTTCATCACATTTCCTAAACTTCGGAGATAGACTTTTGTTTCTACCCTTTTGAAACAGCTTGATGGGCAGTGCAACATCAGATTATTTGGAGGCCAGGAGCTCTGATGTCATTCCCATCTCTGCTCACAACAGTGCAGCAGACAGAATAAATTTTCATGGCGGCCAATGTTTTTGAGGGATTTCTCTGTCCCAGGAACTGCCACACTTTGTGCCCACACCACCTAATTTTAGGCTCATGCCTGATGTATTTACAGATAAAGGAAGCAAGGCATAGAGGTTAATACTTCCCATCACTGCACCCAACAGTTAAGGATTGGCCAAGGATTGCACACTTAAGGATTGCACCCATTGGCCAAGGTACGGAACTCTTTATTCTGGAGGAAAAGTGGGTAGGAAAAATTTTACAACCATTTGCCCAATATTGGGGAGGGAAGTTTGACACGCCTTACAGTTTCCTAGTCAACAGGCGTCACCACCCCTTGCACCCCAATTTGGCGATGTTTCTTGAAGCACAATATTTTAAATATTAGGACCTCAGGTTTGCAACACTCATTCTATCCAGGGTTACTAAGAGTCCCACGGTACGGTCTTAAAGGTCTACATTTGCATCTGCAAACAATGTCCTGGGACAAGACCGTAAGGAGGAGAATTTAATCTATAGTTAGTGATCTATTTAATGCAACTGATGATGTTTTAGCGGACCGAAATTGATTTTCGGAGCTCCTCGGCTCTCAAATGCAATGGTAGATGAATTTTATTATCGCCGGGCTTTGTTTCTTGCCATTAAACGCTTGACACAATTAAAACCAAAATCCGTCAAAAGCTGGAAGCTAAATCCAGACATAGAGGGCTCCAGAATTAAATAGATGCTCCCTGGCATCCACCCTGTCCCTCCAAGGGGAAGAGATCATCAAAATAAAACACTCATAATCCCAGAACATTATTTATTGGAGAGAATAGTAGCAGTTGACTAAGATCAGGAGGCCAAGCAAGGAGAACCCTGGTCATCGAAATGAAAAATCTTTCCCCAGATTTATTCAAGGCTTGTGTACCCTGGCTGGGCTCATATTTCTGGGGTTAAGGTCTTAGGAAACAAAATCAGTCATCAGTTTTTACTGCCTCGTTCCCCCCTCCTTCTGGCTGGCAAGATGTTAATTACAGTTCATCATGTGCATGTCTGTGGCCCAGCTTGCATATTGAGGTCATATGCCACCCACGTGGACCCCTGTTGGGTTCTTGTTACATCTTTAGGTGATGATGTTTCATGGAGGTGATGGGTCAAAGTCCAACACTCTGCTGTCTTTTGGGGCCAGGAAGACAACACAAGTACGTGAGTCTGGTCAGGGTGGGATGTGAGCAGGAGACGTGGGGACCTTAAAGGTGGCAGTTTCTGGAGGCCGTGACGGTGGCCGTGCCGATGAGGAAGGAAGGCGCGGAGAGAGGACATCACACCTGCTGTCCAGATGCCGCATCCCGTCGGGCGTGGCTTCCTCCTCTGCTGTAAGGACGACTCCTTGGCATCTACACGTTGGCATCGTGTCATTTACCGTGTTGCTGAGTTTGCCGAGCAAACTGTGCCCATCAACACTGAACACATCTCCGTAAAGCCTGGGAGAGGGTGACATCAGTAACGGCATCAGAGAAAAGCTTTATAAGGCCTCTCGCGTGCGTGTCTGTGTGTAAACCCACATGAGAGTCAAACCACTCTGCCATGGTGTGATTAATTAACCAAATAAAGCAGAGAACGCAGAGGTGGGTTTTCTAATTTGCACAAAGCAAATTAGAAATTTTCTTGTTTTCTCAGCTCGTCTGTGGCTTACAAGATGCCACACAATCTCCGCAGTGTGGGCTCTGGAACCAGAAAGGCCACTTTTGCCTAAGCTGGTTTCTCTGTGTCTGTTTACACTGGTCAAGAACAGGCTACTGGCCATTGCCTCACCCCCAGCCTCCCTTCACAATAACTGAGGAAAAATAAATGTTCGTTGAGACAATAATACAGGGGCGCCTGGGTGGCTCAGTCGGTTAAGCTTCTGACTTCAGCTCAGGTCATGATCTCACCACCGGTGAGTCTGAACGCCGAATCAGGTTCTTTGCCGACAGCTCAGAGCCTGGGGCCTGCTTCCCATTCTGTGTCTCCTTCTGTCTGCCCCTTCCCACGTTCTCTCTCTCTCTCTCTCTCTCAAAAACAAACATTAAATACATTAAAAAGAAAGAAAATACAAGGAAGCAGAGTGGGATGATTAGCATTTAAGTCACCGAACTTTGTGTCAAGCACACAGCTCTCCACAAGGCGGGTGGGCTTCGCCTGAGCAGGTGAAGTCTTGAAAAGAGCTCAAAGTCCCGCCCCCCAGGTGCCCCAGAGAAAATTCTGGCTAAACCAGGAGGTGTCCCACCCATTGCCTCCACATGTGAGGAGGTGGGACATCTTTAGGGAGAGAAAGAAGGCCGGAGATGCGATCTCACCATATTTAGTCATCCTACCAGCAGACCTCGGCAGGCAAACCACCTCCCAGCAAGAGAGTCCTTCTGATGGGACGGTTTAGTTAGTTGCTTTGCTAGTTGCTATGATTGCTTTACCATAAGGGAACCCAACATCTGTGGATGTCTGTGACATAGCACCCCAGAAAATGTCACCTTAGCTATGCACTTGAGTATAAGAAGGAGACGGTTCATGACTTCAGATGTTCCTTCTGTGAAGTTGGAGTCTTTTGCATCTTAGTTAGAAACCTCACCCACCACCTGGGGCAGAACTGGGTGCCACGAGGAGCCATCACCTGGGGAGTCACGTCGGAGGTCCTGGACCTCATCCTTCTCCACCTGTGCTGCTCCGTTCATCACATCTACGGTGTTTGTGGTAAACCTCAGTGCCAGGAAATGTCTCTGATTCAACAGGGTCGGATTAAACAGTTCAGTGCTTTGTGCTACCTCATGTACTAAATAGGTGACATACTTAAATCATGTACTGAATTATTAAAGGGAAATCAAAGTATCAAAACCTGTGTAACAGACAATGGGTTTTGGAAAAAGTATCTTGGAAATTATCTGAGCCTTGGAATAATACAGATGGGGGCAGTCACTGCTGAGTCCAAATGGTAGGTACTGGTGAGCAGACCTGAAGACTCAGGGAGCTGAGCAGTGGGGGTTCAGGCCACAGAGGGGGGCCAGGGTTCCCTGCGGCCATTGCCAGGCATGTCCTCTACTGGAAATATGGGTGAGAGAACGTCATGTTGCCAGAGGGCCAGCAAGGAGAAACACAGAGTTAACCAGGGATGATCCTGAGCCAAATAACGGCAGGAACTGGGACCTTGCTTCTAAAACTGTCTCTGTTCTCGAGATTCAGATTTCCTATGAATAGGTAGGTAAGGAGGTAGGTAAGTAGATAGGTAGATGATATACATGGAGAGATAACAGGTAGTAAGATAGATTGACATAAAGAGGCGATTGATGGGTGATCGATGAATAGATGGATGGATGGATAATGGCAAGATAGGTAACTAGTTAGAAAATAGATATAAACAGATGATTAGTAGGTGATACATGGATAGATGGATGGATGGATGATGGGTGGATGGATGGTAGATAGATAGATAGATAGATAGATAGATAGATATCATTGTATCATGGGTGGGTGGATGGGTGGATGGATAGATGATAGATAGATAGATAGATAGATAGATAGATATACAATGGATGGATGAGGGATGGATGGTAGATAAATAATAGAATGAAAGGTAAGTAGGTAGAAAGATAGATTATAGATAGATAGATAGATAGATAGATAGATAGATAAGTACGTCAGTGGTAGATAGATGGGTAGGTAGATAAGTAGAGATGTAGGTGAGGACTACGCGATTACCTAACGTACAACGTGACAAGAGGTGAGTGCCTTCCTGAGGAAGGCTATACAACAGATGGAGGCCAGTCATAAGATTTCAGTCACAGCTCTCTTCTCCTACCCAACGCAATGGACAGCATTCCGGCACCACCCACCGTGGGTTGAGCTTTCTGACGACGGATAGACTACGTCTTACTTTATGGAGACCAACTGTCACCTGGGACTGAGGCAGTTCCCCCAAAGTAAGACTTCCAGAGCTAAAACTGGGCAAGTCTTCCATCTGGTGACTCTAGAAATATCGTCACCAATGTAGACCCTTGAGAAAGCCAAGTTCACATCATGAGCTAGTGAGCCATAAGCATTGACCCCATGCTGATTATGAGGGGTCCTTATGTGAAACGTTGAGTAAGGGTTTGCAACTACTACATCTCACATGGACCCATTTGATAGTTACAAGAACCCCTTGAAATGTGCGCTTAGACTCAACGTCTCTTTTCACCAGTGGGTGGATCTGTGACCCACAAGGGTTATCCCAATGATGGTCCAATTTATAAAGGGTCACAGGACAGTTCTGGGCAGGGGCTTTGCTCAAATGGGCATGACAGAATAATCTCTTTTAACATTTCCTGTGCCTGCGACCCTTCCTGGAGGCCCACAGCCCACATCTTCAAGAGCAAGGAAGAGCTAATCTCTGACATGGCTCTGAGTTCCTTTTGATTCATCTATGGTCTGAGTTGTGGTGTCTCATCAGAGACATGTTGGGGATTCAACTGTGTCCTAACCCCAGGCACTTGTAGACGTGACTTCATTTGTGAAGGAGGGTCTTCTCAGATGTCATGAAGCAAAAATGAGGTCACCCTGGATTCGGGTTGTCCTGAAATGCAGTCACAGTTGTCCTTATAAGAGAGGGGACATTGAAACACAAAGAGACAGCAGAGAAAACTATGTCACAATGGACAGTGGGATTTGACACATTCAGGAGGCAGCTCAGGAATGCCAAGGATCACCAGCAAACATGAGGATGAGGGAAGACAAAACAGAAAAGAAAAAGGCAAAAAAAAATTGGCCCAGAAAAACATGTATTATCAACCGTGCTTAAAGTCTCAAAATATTTTCTCTCTTGAGTGAATCGAATTATGGGGATTTCCTTCTATTTTTAATCTGAGTATTGTCCTTTTTAACGACCGTGTTTATTCACTTGTGACTTTGAATTAGGTTGTATTCATTTTTAGTTCCCTTTTAACCAACTTCAGAGATATTAGTCCTGCCGTGAAGAGAAGTACAAAAAACATGAGAAGGAGCGGGCGAGAACCCATGCAGGATTTGCATAATCACGAGCATACGTTTATCAACACTTAATCATGCTCCTTCCTGGCTTGGCTTAACTCAAGCCGGCTCACTGTGTGGAAAATAGTAAAACTTCGTATTGTGAAGAAACACGGCTGACAACAGAGGGGCATTTATTCTCTGCGTACTCTATTCTTCCTATTAAAATGGCTGGGAAATTATTCTCAGATGATCTCATTCAGTTTAGTTGCAACAAGCGTTATAATCGGTGTTTTCACAAACGGAAGTTACGCGATCACAGATGATATGGTTGAGTGATTTCCGCGAGAGTTTCTTCCTTCTGTTTTCTGTGTGTTTTTCAGTCTTCTTGAAAGGCTACATAGCGCATTATCTATTAACAACTTGTTTTCCGAATTAGGTTTGGGTTGACCTGATTCAGGAATTTAAAAGAACGTTTAGATGGAAGAGTATGATTTCTTTTCTTTTTTTGTTACTTAATCTCACTCGGATACTAGAGGGATGCCAGCAACACGATATTTCACGTTTACCGTTATTTTCCTCTTACATTTGCAAGCTGATGTCTGGAAAGCATCTGAAATGGTGCGTTATTGGGACATAAAAACGGGAGGCTAAACTGTTATAAAGAACAAGCTATTATATGCAAATAATATCCTTAACTGTCCATTTCTACAGCACTCGCACAAATTCGCTGGAGATCTCTGGGGTGCAGAACAGGCCATTAATGGGTTTGCAACGCTGTTTCCGTATAGTACTTGAAAGCTTTCCTGCAACTGTCATCAAAAGAACCCATGGACGTTTCTTAAGAAACAAAACAAATGAACAAAGAAAAAAAATAGACAAAGCGAGAAACAGACTCTCAACTACAGAGAACATACTGATGGTCACCCCGCGGGTGAAGGGTGGGGGGTGGGGGGTGGGGACGGGGGGGATGGCGGAAACAGGTGATGGGGATTACGGAGGGCACTTGTCGTGATGAGCACAGGGTGTTGTATGCAAGTGATGAATCACTAGATCGTACACCTGAAATTAACCCAACACTGTGACTTAACTGTACTGGAATTAAAATGAAATTTGAAAAAAAGAATCCAAGGATGGAGAGCACCTGTCACCGTGAACTAACACTCTTGAAAGATTTGCATACATTTTCTTTACGGATGCACCATTCTGATTCCAAGGACGGATGCTGAGTCCAAAATAACATCATGTAACTAAAATATAAACTGCTTTTTTTTAACGCATCACACCTGATGAGGGTTTGTTAGAATCCCTCTTTATGCAGGGGTGAGGTGATGCTTTTCGGGTCTGATTTGTTCCAGAAGCCAGCTTGGCAATGTTTGTACTACCCTACATGTTCCTATTGACTTACCCCAAAACAAGCTATTTAGGAAGGAAAATAAAACACTTTGCTTCAGAACTCAGGCACTGTGTTTCACGATTTGGTAAAAAAAAAATTAAAAAATAATAATAATGATAATTTAACACCTAAGGGGGAAAAATTGCCAGGTGGCTCAATGAACTCTTTTGGTCATAAGACAAGCATCTTCGTGATTTTGGATGGTATCGGACAAGTGAGGAGAGGAGATATTTTGTGAGCACAGAGGCACGTTGGTGTAAATCGTGGGGATGCTTTTGTTCTATTAAGGTGAATGAACGTATCACAGAATTCCACGTGCATTTTTTTCCTGTTGGCTTAGAACCTGGATTAGTAATGCTAAGTGATCAGATTCTTAATATTTTATTAATCATAAATAACAATGTATTTAAATTAATACTAAATGTCCAATGGATTAATATTTTATTAATTTAATTAATAAATAATAAGGTTATTATTTCTACTTATAATAAATTTATCGTGAATGCAAATAAGATTTATTCCTTAATTGTTATTAATAATTTATTATTATTAATACTTACGGTGTTCTTATTTGTTTGTTTATTTTGCTTTTTGTTTTTTAACCTATGGCTTCCCAAGAGCCACACCAGGGCCTGGCTGCACTTGATAAAATGAACAGAAAACGCTGATAGAATTCTCTTTACAGGAGTGCTCTTCAATCAGCCACTTGGTTTTTTGTTGTTGAAAAGAGCCTTTTTTATTTTCATTAATATATGGTAATAATAGTCTATTAGGTTTCTATTTTTTTCCCCACAATGTTACTGAATGTCTTTGAAACATCAGTGTGGACCATTATTAGAAGCATTTGTTAAGATTCAAATCAGTGTCTGCAGTCCACCATTTTCAGGGTGGTTTCCTCACAAGACAAATAAGGGGTTCATGTTGTGACCACACTTCTTAAACACGCAAACATGCGCTTGAGGGCTTAAGTATAGAATGACAGCACCGTGGGGCGCCTGGGTGGCTCAGTCAGTTGGGCGGCCGACTTCAGCCCAGGTCATGATCCCACAGTTCGTGGGTTTGAGCCCCGCGTCGGGCTCTGTGCTGACAGCTCAGAGCCTGGAGCCTGCCTTGAATCCTGTGTCTCCCTCTCTCTCTGCCCCTTCCCTACTCACACTCTGTCTCTCTCTGTCTCTCCAAAATAAAAATAAACATTGAAAAAAAATTTAAAAAGAATGACACCACCATGATTGACATCTCATGACTTCACCCAGTAGGGTAATAAAAACCCCAAGGAATTTAAAATAAATAGTAATTCTGAGTAAGTAACTTAGGGCGTGCCATGGGCTAAACTCTCCAAATTTCATATGTTGACATCCTGGCCCCCAAGGAGATGATATTAGGGGCTGGGGCTCTGGGAGAAGATCGGGTCCTAAGGGTGGAGCCTCATGAACGGGACGAGTGCATTCAGTGCCTTGATCTTGGATGTCCAGCCTCCAAAAATGTGAAAAGTAAATGTCTGCCATTTATAAGCCCCATCCCGTATAAGTTTATGGTATTCTGTCACAGCAGCCCAACCAAACTAAAACAGGGCAATTGGACAATTTTATAGCTATATTAGTACCTGGTCTTTGGAGCCTCCTGTCCTATTTCCAGAAAGGTATCTGCATCCCAAGCCTTCCATGGTTACCGGATCCCCAGAGGTCTTGATCTGTAAAACAATGTCATCACCCTGTCATCTGACATGTCACATGGATGCACACCACTGGGGAATGCAGGTAGTGGGTGGTTTTGACAAAATAATGTATTTTGAGCAAGTTAACTTAGTGTCATTGGACAATTTCACATCCGTATTGGTACCTGGTCTTTTAAGTACTCACATTATATTTCTACCCCCAGGGTGGCATTCACACCCCCTCATCCCACACTGGATCAGGATGCCAGGGAAGCTCTTGTCCTCTCATATACCCAGAGGTCTACAGTTATTAGACAGCAAAGGTTTAAAGGCTTCCATTGTATGCACCACTTGTATGAATGACTGGCTTCTACTCTTGTCTTCTGAGTGTTACAACTCAGGTCTCCTTTGATGTAACCCAAAGCTCATTTGCTCCAGGTTTCTGGATAGAAGAAGAAGGAGAGGGAGAAGGAGAGGGAGAAGGAGAAGGAGAAGGAGAAGGAGAAGGAGAAGGAGAAGGAGAAGGAGAAAGAAGGAGAAGGAGAAGGAGAAACAAGGAGAAGGAGAAGGAGAAGGAGAAAGAGAGGAAGGAGACTTTCCATGGGGTGGATAGCTAGGATTTGGGGGGTAGTGAGTAAAGCTCTCTAGCCCCCACACAGCTGACAGCTGTCCCCAGTCAAGACTCTGCAACTCCTGAGTTTATACAAAGAGAAGAGAGAGAATGTCTTTGGACAAACTGGTCTAACTGCTTGTAAGCCCTCATTAGGATCAGAGGACACTCTTGAGTTGGATGAACCTTGGGAAAAGGGGGTCAGAAGTTGGTGATCCTGGACACCTGCTTGTAGCAAGAACATCTTCAAATCATCCGAGACACTACACTGAGCAAACCAATCATCTTTGTGTCTTCTTTGAACTCATCTGTTATGATCGGTTGTGGCACATGACTGTAGCTCAGAGACGTGGGCATGGGAAGCAGATTAGCAGAAAGAATGGGGAGTGCCACTGAGTGCATACAGGGTTTCTTTGGGGGTGATGAAAATATCCCAAAATGAGACAACGATGATGCTCACACAGCTCCCTGAGGACACGAAAAGCCACGGTATGACATACTTTAAAAGGAGGAAGTTCAGGGTATGTGAATTACACTTAGAAAAAAACCACTCTAAACTTTAAACATTTAAATTTATTATATCCAACCCATTAAATTGCTAAACTCCATGAAGCTGACAATGATTTATTTAAATTCTAGAGGACCAGATTCTTACATTTTTAAAATGTAAATGTGATTGGTGAGCATTCTCTCCTTTAAAAAAATGCTAAGATCAAAGGAAGTTTTTTTGGGGAGTTATCTATTAGGATAATCACATTTGGTAGGAGCCTGGGAAATTCTCCAAAGATCTTTATTTTGACATTAAATCTTCCCCTAAAAAGGAAAGCCAAACAGAAATTTGGAGCTGCCAAGTCTTGGGTCTGTTTCTAAGAATCAGAATATACTCCTTAATAGAACAAATCTATATATACGTGTTGAAAAATGTCACCAAACTGTCATTGGCCAGACGATATTTCAGAGGCAAGTGCTGTAAATCTCACTGAGGGATAAACTCTGTGTGTCTGAAAGAAATAAAATCTTATGCGTCTTGTTTTTTATAACAGCTGTGTGTTGAATGATGCACAATGCTTATAAAACTTTAAACGTCACTGAAATTTATTAAGTCCTCCTAATTTTGGTATCGGTTGAAAGGAAATTAAGGTAGTTTGTCTATTAATCTCCCATAATATCCCAGGTAGGGCTCTGTCAGTTGCATTTGTCCCCATATTGAAGTTTGGGGCATGTTGTACTTAATTTCACATAATTTTTTATGCTATACCCTGATCCAGGTTCTTAACATTTTGGAGAGTTTAGTAGTAGAGAAACAAAAGTAACTCTCTCCTTTTATCTATCTATCTATCCATCCATCCATCCATCCATCCATCTGTCCATTCACCCATCCATCCATCATATCTACCTATCCATCCATCATATCTATCTTTCTATCTATTCATCCATCTATCCACCCATCATCCATCATATCTATTATCCATCCATCCATCCATCCATCCATATCTATCTATCCATCTTCATATCTATCAATCTATCATCTATCCATCTATTATATATTTATCCATCCATCCATCATCCATCATATCTACTGTATATTGTCTATTTATCCATCCATCCATCTTTCCACCCATCATATCTATCTATCCATCCATCATATCTATCTATCATCTATCTATCCATCCATCCATTTGTATCAATCTATCAATGCACCATCCATTATATCTATCATCTATTATCTATCCATCTATCTATTCATCCATCAGCTATCTATCCATCCACCCATCATATTTATCCATCATCTATCTATTCATCTATCTCTCCTTATGGCACATTCCTCAGCACACAAGTTTGCATTTTGCAGCCACAACATGTTTGTTCTAGTCCACTAGACGGTGGACAGGGTGACAACTAGACAGGGTGGTCAGTGCCCATTAAAATTTCATGTCACTTTCAAATCACAAAGATCTGTTTTATCTACACAATCTCATCTAACCCCCATTTTATGGATGAGGAAATCATCCATATGGATGAGGCAGTCCTTTGACTGCCAAGAGTCTTTCTGGAGGCCATTTCCAGCACTCCTTCACTTGTCTGTTCCAGCCACTAGCTGTGTATAATGGTGGACGGTACACCTAATAAAATTAAATTTCTAAAGAGCCTATAATTCCTTTCCATTTGTCCTTCTACATCAGAGTGAGAGCAGTGGCTTTTTTTTGTTTGTAATGATGGTTTGCAAAGGTTGACTGACACAGCATCAGGACCTGGGGATCTTTGGTCGGGAATGATTGACTGTGCCCCAGGACAGGAACACAGTTCTGATTCTCCCAGGCTGTCCATCAGAGGACAGCCCTACTGACAGAACTCCATAAATGCAGGGGAAAGAAGACGACTTGGACACATACCATTTCGCATGTTGTCTAGAACAAGCTCTCCACTCCTGTCTTTGTAATAGGAGAAGGACCACTTTTGGGGCCACACTGATGAGGTGAGGCTGAAGGAGATGTGGACGCTGAGAACGTCAACCCCAGAATGTAGTCTGAACTGAGATGATGCCTCACCAAGGGAACTTGTCAGCCATATTTGGCCCTACAGGCTCATGAGGAAGGGGAAACTCCCTTCCCAATAAGTCATTAACAAGATGTATATTGATACTTCGAGTGTCCAGGAGAGTCACTTGCAGGGAGGCAAGAGGTACCTGTCTGCAGCCTGGTCCTCAACTTATGGAAGAAAGAACAACCCCATGACAGAGATAAACCCAAAGGATCCAAAACTGGCTATTCATTGGTCTTAAGGTGCTGAATGGACTTAACGTGCTGAAAGGACTTCCAGCAGAGAAGAGCATGCAAGTATAAAGGTTGGGTGCCCATTGGGCTCAAACCAACTCAGTAAGCTGTCACCTGGTGGCCACTTCCTGCCCCCAGGCTTAGTCCTTCCCACTCACACCCTTCTCCTCCTATGATATTCCTCTCCCATTTGACTCCTTCTAGAACGAATAGTGCTCCCACCCAATATGTCTTCCAGAAGGAGCCCCTGGCTTCCCTCTGGGTCTGGAATTTCTCTCTGGTCTGAGCTCATTGGATTGCAGGATGGTCTACTGTTTGAAAAATATCACGGTGCATCTCACCTTCAGTGAAACGGTCAAATCATGGGTCTGCTTCTCCACAGACCACAGCAGTTTGAGCACAGAGGTGGTTTTATTCTTACACATTCCCCATTGTGCCATTGGATCCTGGACCCAGAGCAGGCTCCAGATAACAGTCTGTGTAATGATGCTGGACCCAGAGAATTCCTGCACAAAGTGGAGGCATGGCTGTTAGCTCCCATGAGGAAAGCTCTTGTCCTCTCATATACCCAGAGGTCTACAGTTATTAGACACCAGAGGCGTAAAGGCTTCCATTGTATGCACCACTTGTATGAATGACTGGCCTCCACTCTGTCTTCTGAGTGTTAAATTCAGGTCTCCTTTGATGTAACCCAAAGCTCATTTGTTCCATGTTTCTGAATAGAAGAAGAAGAAAGAGGAGGAGGAGGAGGAGGAGAAGGAAGAGGAATAGGAAGAGGAAGAGGAAGAGGAAGAGGAAGAGGAAGAGGAAGAAGAAGAAGAAGAAGAAGAAAGAGGAAAGGGGGAAGGGGAAGGGGAAGGAGAAGGAGAAGGAGGAGAAGAAGAAGAAGAAGAAGGAGCAGAAGCAGAAGACGAAGACAAAGGAGGAGGAGGAGGAGGAGGAGGAGGAGGAGGAGAAGAAGAAGAAGAAAAAGAAGAAGATTTCCTTAGTAGTATTTCAAAATGGTAGCAAGACCAATTGGGAAGGAAAACATATATATCCCACATCTGAAAAGATATGGGTAACAAAACAGCAGAAAGAGATGCACAAAGGAGGTTTTCCTGGTCATTGGGGTGGGGTCACCTTCCTGATGGAAGATGCGGTGATCACACCCAATCATGTTAATGGGCACAGTGCAGGGCTGGCTGTCACAGTGGGGGAACTCTAGCAAGTGTTGGGGACATTAGGGAACTCCCTCTGAGCATCTTCCGACTGGGAGGGGCTCTCAAGTATGGGGACACTGACATCCAGCTGGATGGAGGCTCTCAGCTCCAAAAGGACAATTATTGCTAAGATGGACTTCATCACTGTGCATTAGTATACCCAAAGTATGACAAGTTATAAGGCTAGTGTAAAACCTAAAGTGGTCGAGGTGCCTGAGTGGCTCAGTCAGTTAAGCATCCGACTTCAGCTCAGGTCATGATCTCACGGTTTGTGAGTTGAGTCCCATGTCGGGCTCTGTGCTGACAGCTCAGAGCCTGGAGCCTGCTTCGGATTCTGTCTCTCCCTCTCTCTCTACCCCTCTCCTGCTCACACTATGTCTCTCTCTTTCTCTCAAAAGTAAATAAACATTAAAAAATTTTAAAAAACAAAACAAAAAACCTAAAGCGGTCATTTTTCAGATATACTCATATGTGTATGTGTATAAAGTAGCTTTTTAATTTTATTTTTCTATTTTTTTAATTTTTTAAATTTATTTTTGAGAGAGAGAGAGAGAGAGAGAGAGAGAGAGAATGAGCAGGGGAGGGGCAGAGAGAGGGAGACACAGAATTTGAAGCAGGCTCCAGGCTCTGAGCTGTCACCACAGAGCCCGAGGTAGGTCTTGAACCCATGAACCGAGAGATCATGACCTGAGCTAGTCAGATGCTTAACCCACTGAGACACCCAGGCACCCCTAAAGTAGTCTTTTTAAATGTAGGGAAAGAAACAGATTTGATGAAAATCTTTGGGTGTCCTGTCAATCAAACCAATTTTATGCGGTGGGGAGTCAAGTCTCCAAGTCAGTTGTTAAAATCTGAACTTTCAAAAGCTAAATTAGTGTTAGGCAGCAAATATCTAAAGAACAAAACACCCAGCCCATAACAACCATGGTGGAGGATGTGGAAGAATCAGAAGGCTCCGACGTTGCTGGTGGAATGTCCAATGAGGCAGCCACTTTGGAGGACAGCGTGGGTGTTTCTCAACCGTAATCACCACGTGGCCCGCCAACTTTACTCCTAGGTCAATCCCCAACAAAAACTGAAGATCCGCACCAAAACTTGCACATGGATGTATATGTATTCCAGTATTATTCATTGGGGGAGATAGAAATCACTCAAATGCTCATCAACGGATGAATGGAAAAATGAAAGGTCTACAATGGAATATTATTCAACTATATGCATGAAGAATGTGCTATTTACACGCTACACTATGGCTTAACGATGAAAACATTATGGGAAATGAGGGCACTTGTTGTGTTGAGCACTGGGTGTTATGGGTCAGTGACGAATCACTACATTCTACTCCTGAAACCAATATTACACTACATGTTGACTAACTAGATTTTAAATAACAATTTGAAAAAAAAGAAGAAAACAAAACAATAAAGAGTATCTAGCCACAAAAAACAAACAAACAAACAAACACAAACACACAAACAAAAATATTATGGGAGTGGTTACCAATGGGCATAGGGTTTCTTTGAGGGATGATAAAAATATTCTGAAATTTCTACAAATACTCTGAGTGATCAAAACACTCTGAACTTGACCGTGTTGGTAGATACATACCAATGGATGTACCAAAAGCCATCAAAACACACAGCTTAAAAGTACACGCTTCATGGTGCATGAATTGTAAACGTGTTTCATGATACGTCAATTGCAACTCAATAAAATTGTTTTTAAAGTACATTGTGAGGCAGGGCATTCTTTGAGGAAAAAAAAAAAAGATGAGGTGTGTTTACAATGGCTGCAAATATGGTAACTAATATATACTTCATTAATTTCCTAATGAAATAAGGTGAAACTACACATGCTTTTTCCAAATCTGAATGAAACAAAATCTCCAATATTGCAAATCAGGTTTTTTTCCCCTCCTTGTTCTGCCTTGCACAGACCTCTGTGGTGGATAAGGCTGAAGTGAATGACTAATGAATCAAACCGATACGGATTGTGAAGAAAACTTTGTCTCTGGGTGTCCCGTACTGGACGGCTAATGTGATTTGGACACCACCCCATTTGCTGTTCAATTCTCCTTATAATTACAGAAGCCAATAAAAGGCAAATTGATTGATAAATAAATTTCAGTAATTAAATAAAAGGAGACGTTAAAAGGTCAATAGACAGGACGCATTGGTCTTCATTACACTGGTAGCCAATAAATCTCGCCATAATCAGAGGGCAATATAGACACCTTGAATAGTCCGATGGTACACTAAGGAAAATCTTTGGGTGGGTTTTCAAAAGGCGAGTGTCTTCCCTGCCTCACATCCTCACATGTTATGCAGAAGAAAGCACAAATGTGTGTTCTCTTTGGACTGAAACCCTTTAGACATTTAACGGTCGCCATTTCTAAAGGAGGGAACAGAAATTTAAAAGGAAACGGCCAAACCAGACAGCAGCACAAAGAACTTGGCAGATATATCTGGGATGTTCTGTAGAAAAACTTGCCTCAACATTTTAATGGGATGATGGCCAAAAAAAAGGGGGGGGGGATGTAACATACTATACAATTTTCTGCACATAAAGATTACGTGTCATCTGAGATCCTGTCTGGGATTCTGAGAAACAATTGTAAACATTGTGGGGATCACTGGGGGGGGGGAATTTGAATATGTCCCCAATCATATGATGACTGAGTAGAGCTTACCATAAAGGGAAAAGGTGGATGTTATTGAATAAAGAAGAGAGCATAAAGCAGAATGGGCAGAATGATCCCCTCTTGTTAAAAAGACACTTGTATGTAATGAAAATATCTGGAGAGGTACACATTAAGGTGTTACTAGTAATCCCTGGGTGGTATGGAAACCATATTATTTCTATGTCTTTACTGTATTTAAATAATTTTCCATAATACACGTGCCTTGCTTTTATAGGAAAGGTAATTTAACTTTTTGAAAAAGTGACCAGCATGAGGTCAGAGAACCCCACCCTGACAGCAGGTGCCATGGGGTCCACACAGGTAACAGCTTGGGAGCAAGAGAAATTTCCAGATGTACGTTGCATTCTCCTTTTGGTACTTTTATTTTATTTATTTATTTATTTATGTACTTAATTACTTATTTACTTATTTACTTATTTTTAACAAATTTAATATGTAAACACCTCCATATTTATTTATTTTTCATTTATTGTCAAGTTAGCTAACATACAGTGTATATGGTGTGCTCTTGGCTTTGGGTTTTGATTCCCAAGACCCATCACTTACACACAACACCCAGTGCTCATCCCCACAAGTGCCCTGCTCAATGCCCATCACCCATTTCCCCTCTCTCCTGCCCCCCCATCCACCCTCAGTTTGTTCTCCGCATTGAGGACTGTCTTATGGTTTGCCTCCTTCTCTGTTTGAAACTACTTTTCTCCCCTTCCCTTCCCCCAAGGTCCTCCGTTAAGTCAGAGGAAGACAGATAACTACACGTTTCCTTTTGGTGCTTTTAAAAAATGCAGTTTCCAAACAAACAAACGAACAAAAATGTGCTTTCCTGCTATGAGAACTCAGACTCTATTTCCATTATTTCCACTGACCCTGAATTTAATTCTACCAGCACTTTAAAACACTGCATTTCCACTGGCAAAATACACTGACCCTTGAACAACGTGGTTGAAACAGCACAGGTCCACTTATACATGGGTTTTTTTTTCTATGAATACAACACAGTCCTGGAAACTTATTGTCTCTTCTTCATGATTTTTTTAATGATTTTTATATTTTAATGATTTAATGATTTCAATGATTTTTTTTTTCCACTATTTTACTTTACTATAAGGATTCAGTGCGTAATACAGAGAGTGTGTGTGAATCAACTGTTTTAAAAAATGCTCCACAGGGGCACCTGGGTGACTCAGCGGGTTAAGTGTCTGACTTCGGCTCAGGTCATGATCTCACGGTCTGTGGGTTCGAGCCCCACGTCGGGCTCTGGGCCGACAGCTCGGAGCCTGGAACCTGCTTCGGAGTCTGTGCCTCCCTCTCTCTCTGCCCCTCTCCTCCTCACGCTCTGTCTCTCAAAATAAATAAATGTTAAAAAAAATTAAAAATGCCCTAGATATCATGCTTGGTACATTAGTTCGTCCCTAAAAGCAGTTATACTGTAAGATTCCAGCCCCATGAGGTCTGTTGGGGGAGTTGGTAAGTCTTTATAATTATTGTTCTAATTATTATAATCATTTATATAGTTTATTATTACTATTATGACACGTTATTATAACCCCTAACAAAAATTTAGCAATCATTTGAAGAACATATTACACTTAATCCCAAAGACCAAAATATGTAGGCATTATCATGATTTTCATTTTCTGCACAAGGGGAAACAGACGTGAAGCATTTAACTAAATCACTCAGAGACACGTATTCCATAATTTACGGTCCTAGCATTCGAACCTAGGGAATCTGACCTCCATGTGCCTATGGCCTTGACTTACGCGGATCATTTTTATCACGTGTTTTGTGTGTTTTCACGATTTGGAAGGCTACGCTTTTCTTTCTCTTTCAAACTATCACCTCATTTCTGACAGTCTCAGAAATACCATGCACCTTGAACAGCCACCTTGATCCCACTCCAAGCACCAGCCACCATGGAAGAATAACTCACGATGGATGAGTCTGTCGACGCAGCAAACTTCCTTGTGTTATTTTAAGAAACTCCCACAGCCGCCCCATCCTTCAGTCACCGCCACCTTGATCAGTCAGCAGCCATGACATCAGGGCAAGACCCTCCACTTGCAAAAAGAGTCCGCTAAAACCTCAAATGAGAGCACTTTTTCGCACTAACCTATTTAAAGTAAGACACAGTAGTACGGCATTGTTGACGGACTTCAGCGTAGTGAAAACATGACTTTTGTAGGTGAAACGACTCCCGTGTCTCGCTTTAGCACAGTGGTCTGGAGCTCACCCCACAAAATGTTCAAGCTTTGCCTATATGGCTGTAGGGATGGCCCAGAAACACCTCCACAGTCCCCGAGACCTAAATCGTTTGAAGGGTTTTCTTCCAAACCCTTGGCTGAGCATCGCAGCAACCCTCTTACCAATAGACCAAATTCTCCCGTCTCTTCTTGTGCAGAGCCCCGGCCCTGCATGGTCCTGGATTCGGGGTCTCTGTACTCACGCCAGGGTGCCTGGATACTCCTTAAGAAAACCCGATGTCACCCAGGCTGAGATATGACAAGGAAAGCTTCAGATATCCCCCTGCGGGACCACCGAGGCCAAGTCCACGTACCTAAAATGAACTCAGCATCTTCTCTCTCTAAACTGATGTTGCCCTTGTGTTCCCTCCTTCGGTGCACACACCAACCAGTCGCCCAAGCTGGAAACCCCGACACCATCCACACGGCTGTCCCCTCACGTCCGTTACCCCCACCCCCGCCATGCTCTATGGATCCCAACTTCTAAAGTTTCCTAAACCTGTCCCTACTCCACACTTTTGCGTTGTCTGGTCTGAGCCTTTGCCTGCTCTTGACCAGCCTATTACAAACGCATCTGCAGGGGTCTCTGCCCACAGGTCGATGACTCCAAACTACGTCCCCGGCAAATTTGAGCCTGATGACTTAACTCCTTTCGACCCTTCAGTACCTTCCCATCACCTGGAGGCTGCCATCAAAACTAATTAACACCCTTGAAGTCTGTGCTGGCCTAGGTTCCTGTCACTCCCTGCTTCCTACCTGAGGCTCTGGCCCCTTTGCCCTCTAGGTGTGGTCCCCACTACAGGAGCATCCCCCTCAGCTGGGGGGCTCATTAGCAATGCAGAATCAAGGCCCAGCCCTGGGCCTGCACAGTCAGACCCTGTGCTGCATGGAACCCCCAGGACAGTTGACAACACATTCAGGTTTAAGAAGCTCGTCCCAAGACTGCCTTTCCAAGCCTCAGGTCTATCTATGGTAGCTTTCTCCAGGAGATGCTAGCCAATTAACTAGTTAAGCAAGCAATGCACTTCAGGCATTTTCAGCACAGGAAAAACAAAACTGTTCCACCTTAGTCCTTAAGGTTTATAACCAATAAAACTATTTCTGCAATGCCCCTTTTTGCGTTTCGTGCATTTTTATGTTGACCCATTTCTGTTCTCCCAGAAAGGGATTAGCTGTTGGCCTAACTTTGTTTTTATTTCCTCAAACACCAGCCCCTTGATGGATCAGTAGGTCATTCATTTGTACATTAATTTAAAAAGTTTTTAGCTTTCTGTGTCTTTAATTATACATTGCGTCCTTTTAAACAAGTTGAGCTGAATCCTTACTCCATTTATTTTTATTAACGTTTGGGGGTTTTTATGGAAGGTACTTAAGCTATTCATTTCCCGTCGAGTTTTCTCTTTTCAGCTGTCAACGCGATTTCGGAGGGAAAGGCGACGTTCCCAATCTTGTTTCCCTCACCTCTGCTTTCAGTTTCACGCCTGCTTATGTTACGGCTCCTAATTCCCTCAGTCACAGTCTCTCATTAGTGATTTTGCCTTTTTTTCCGTCCACCTGCTGACTTTCTCCAGAGCAATAATGCACATAAGTTCCTTCCAACTTGAAAAAGACAACGTTTTACGTAGCTCATTTAATTACAGTAACATCCATTTCCTTAAAAACTGTATCGAGGATGTATCACCCAGGGCTGTGAGAGGAGACAGAGCAAGGATTCTGGAACTTTCCAACAAACTGCTTGGGTTTTCTAAGGAAATCTCCTAAATGACTATGTATATACACGTGTACTTCTCTATTATATCATCTGTATCTGTAATTACATCAATAGCATCTACACCTATATCTTTAGCTATATCAGCTATACCTAAATCTCTATCTTTATCATTTACATCAACATCATCGACACCTGCATTTAAATCATCTATGGGTATGTCTATATGTATCATCTATATTTCCATCTATGTCTAAATCATCTATATGTATATCTAAGAGGTCAGATCATTCTTACGAAACATAATTCACCTCCACGCACAAAGCCGTAGGCGTAAGTAACACCTTCTGACTTCCATTTTGTCCTGACCAAGCTCCCACAAATTAAAGTAATCCATTCCCAGGGATGCATCCACCAATATATTGTCAGTGCATGGAGGGTGGGGTCCACACCGTATCCATCTTTGAACCCCTGCAGCTACCGGGCAATGCTTTGCCCTCCATACTCATAGACCTACGCAGGAACGGCTGTAGCCTTGCTTTATTTTTTTCTTTGTTATTTAGCATCACGTGTTTACGCATATAACGCAACTACAGCGTATCGAAATCCTTCGTTGATCACAGCTGGTCCCAACGGTAGACCAGAAACCCCCACAGCATCATTGCAACGTGACTATTGTTCTAGAACGTGGTTTCCCAAGCTCGGCACATTGACATTTGAGGCATAGACTCCTCTTTTGTGGGAGGGCTGTGCTGTGCACTGTAGGAAGTTCAGCATCATCCCTGGTCCCCACCCAGTAATTGCCAGGAGCACCCCCTTACCAATGCAATACCAAAAAGGTCCCCAGATATGGTCCAGTGTCCTCTGGTGGGCCAAAACAGTCCCCAGTTTACAACCAGTCGTCTCGGCATTATAATCACAAAATAGCTTTATTTTTCATACCATGTCATGGTGGAAAATGCGATTTCAACATGAGGAAATGAACCATAAACTGTGCTCTCTGATTATACCAGACTCTCTGCTGAATGTAACCAGAGGGGGAATTTACAGACCCTGCCCTGCGGGAGACCTCAGGAGAGCACTGTCACATTACTCCCAGTATAATTTGAAGGGATATCACAACTGTTAAGGGACAATAAATACACACCAGATTTCCTTCAAAGTTGCATTTTTTACTGGGGGAATAGGAATCCATAGTGTATCTTGATTTAAGAGTACATGTCAGTATTTTAGTAGGGCACTAAATTCTTCAAAGTTGGTGTTTGAAAGGCTCGCTGTTTCTCAAATCAGGTTGGACACAGGCATCCCTCCAGCATAAAGCTATATGAATACTGCAATTAGAGCTACTTCAAATTTGTGCTTTTTCACCCACAGATAAGGTGTGACCAGGGACAAATTTATCCCCACGGCACCTAAGACACCCCTTTCTTTTCGCCCAGGGGGAGAAAAAGCCAGCAAAGTGAAAATAATAGAAACGCAACAGCTTTAGGTAACTGATCAGAAATACTTTCTAGGACCCAAAATTGGTTATGGGCAGCAGTTATGTGCATGAAGAATAGCCACTAACATCTGCAAGCCAACTTGTGTTTTGTTTTGTTTTGTTTTTTACATTGAAATAAGCTGGTTTTCTCTCGTGCCCGTTAGAGTGTCATCAAAGAATACATTTGCTTCCCATTGAATCACGAGTCTCTACTTTTGATCTACATTTGGCCTCCTTTGGGACGAACATAACCACCCCAAAAATCCTGGTGTGCAGTGTGTGTGTGTGTGTGTGTGTGTGTGTGTGTGTGTGTGTTCTTCTCTTCCAAGGAACTAATAATCTGATTCTTGTGGTCCCTTCCTCCAAGTATCATGGGTCTATGAAGCCATTAAATGCTTCCTCTGAACCTTGCCTGGTTCCTTCGCTTTTACTCCTTCCTGATATTACACTGAATGTAGCATTACATTTTCTATTGCCATTTCTGCTTTTGTGTTCTCTGCATCTGCCTATGAATATCTATGAATTTGTTGTGCTGTCTTGGATGAGGAATGACCTCCTACCGTGTGATACAGTCACAGATGCTAAAATAACACAGATCCTGGCATGTTTTCCACACACTTCCAAGTATCCAGTTTGGCCAGCCATGCTCCATGACTTCCAGAAGCTCATTGGGTGGACTGGTAATACAGAGATACAGGCGTGGTTGAAAGCCCATGGTCCAGATTTACTCATTCTCCTCCCCCGAGGGAATTTTGGAGCAAGCATCCTGCATGGCCGTATGTCTGACCACTTAGTGGATTTGGTTGCTTCTGGAGCCCAGTTGGAATCACTCATGGGATAAATATGGCGGAACTGTACCTGCAGTCAAGGTCCCAGATGAGTTGAGCTGGCAGTGGGGTCCTCTGGGAACACCTTCTCTGAAATTCCCATGGAACCGGGCATCTTGCTTTCTTGCTCTTGCAATTTTGTTTTCCTTCTAAGTATTAAGATAAGGTCCTCAGAATGCATCTTCTTACCTGTGACTTGGCTTTGACAACTTATGAGCCCATAACTTACCTTCATTTTAGGAACAATACCTTAGTGATTCCATTCACTGCACTAGGCTTCATGAAGTTGCCATGTATCTGTTAGAAGAATTGGACAAATTCTGGAAGTGGTTGCCACTCAGAAGTATCAACTAAGGCAGCTATGTTTGCTGCCCAGATGGACTTTGATTTGTCTTCCTATTGGGTCAGGGTGTCCCATATCCACGGACTTAACCCGAAGCCAAAATGACAGTTTTGAAATATTACACATTGAATCAGGTTAAAAAGCAAACTGAGATGCCTGTAGGTAGAATTCTTCATGTACCCTTCTCTTCAACATGAACCAAAAATGCTTATGATGTAGTCACAGTATGGTCTCAGACACAGAGTTTTGTATCATATGACAGTTACCAAGTGTGATCTATTTTTACAATACAGCCCCCGTTTAGATTAGGAAAATAGGTTAGGTAATCACTGTCCAATACATCTGTCAGATAATTTATAAAGAAAAGCAAATCTAATTACTCCGTCTACTACATTAAACTATGCATTGCCAGTATGAAAAATATACACACACCAACTTTAGGAGCAAGATATTTCTCTTTGAATATATGTTCACAGAATTTATATTCAAGACTAATTTTAAAATATGCATCTTTACATACTTACTAGAACATATTTTAATTTAGAATGAAAATTACCTAGGGAAAGATCTTTAGAAATAAGGCTTATTTCTTGGCTTGCATCATAATTTGAACCAATATAGGGTAAAAGTTCATATTTTACTTTGCAGCTTATAAACATTAATGGAGCATCTTGGGAACTTCCCTGATAATAAATGTAAAACTCTATTCTCTCCTACTTTACAAAAACCACAGCATGGCTAAAACTACTTGAACTAGATAGTTCTGATGGATGCATTCATAGTACAAAAAATACCTCTTTTCAGATTTCAGAGAAGAAAACTCAGTGGTCAGTGTTATTTGTATCCTGTAGCATTTTGTTTTTGGCACATTTTCATATTTTGCCCCATGGTTTCCGTCCCAGCAAGAACGTCCCCTGCCTTGTTTTGAAACTCCATACAACACATGGGGCGCCTGGGTGGCTCAGTCGGTTGAGCGTCCGACTTCGGCTCAGGTCATGATCTCGCGGTCCGTGAGTTCGAGCCCCGCGTCGGGCTCCGTGCTGACAGCTCAGAGCCTGGAGCCTGTTTCAGATTCTGTGTCTCCCTCTCTCTGACCCTCCCCCGTTCATGCTCTGTCTCTCTCTGTCTCAAAAAATGAATAAACGTTAAAAAAAAATTAAAAAAAAAAGAAACTCCATACAACACAAATGTTCTCGTTTCTAAAATCCCATCGCTTTTATTTCGTTCATTAAATTGTTTTAATCCCCCCTCCACCAGATCCTACTACATAAATGTATTCCCTTTTCCATCACTACATCATTGAAGTATTGCTTGGCTGAAAGATGACACAATTCCAAAAGAAAGTAGCCAGGTCAGAAAACGTAGATGTTTCAGCCTGCGGAACAGGAGCGTAGACCATTGGAAACCACTGGGGATGCAGACGTCATCAGGAACGTCTCCCAACACGGCTTCTTCTGCTCATCCGTCCTGCCTTCTCGGGAAGGTGGTGTGGGATCAGACCACTGGACTCAACTCTGCTTGACAACCTGTTCACCAGCGTCTCAAAAAAACCAACACGCAACGCCCACCAAAGATTTCATGAGTGTATTTCTTACTGGTGAGCTGTGGGCAGTAGGTGTGGGCCCAGCGTGAGGGCAGGACACCCTTAACGCTAACTACATCTTAAACATGTCTAGACCCGCAGAGGTAAAGTTTTGATGTCTTGGTGCCGTTAGCTGCCCCTGTTCCTTATTTTCCTTCTCTTTTTTTCACATTAGTTATTTAGAACCATAATTTCAAATTTTAAAATATCAATGCGTGACTCCTAGAAGTGTTGTTAGAACTTTTAAGCGAAATTAGTTAAAAAAAAAAACAACTCGAAAGTATCTACTATTCTCAATATAATAAAAGAAAAGAAAAACTAAGAAGGTCAAATTTGATCTTATAAGTTACTCAAACAAATTATTGAAATGAACGGAGAAGTCATTATTCAGTATATTTTTCAGGGGTATTTCTTCTATTACTGCTTTTCATTCATTTCCACTGTGTTATACAACATATTTCTTTCTAAGGCTAATTTTTAGAAATTTGTTTAGGTCCATTGATTAAAAGTTACAAATACAAATGCACAGCTCTTTCCTTTTTCTGATTTTACGGCTACCCTTTTGTGAGAGTTCCATCAGACAGAATAATGTGTATGCCCACAGAAGCACTGGGAAGCCATGCGAGTTAGTGACCCCATCACACACTAGACCCCAACTACAGAGTATCGTAGGGAAGGGAGATCCATGTGGGCTGCAGAAATCACAGGAGGCAGAGGTTGAGGGGGTGTTTTGAAAGACGGACAGATTTAAATCAGGGTGAGGAAGGGGCAAAGTCATTACAGGTACAGAGAGGAGAGTGGTTTCCAATCAAGGGACAGGCCACACGAAAGACAGCACTCCATGGGAAGAATAATGCCAGGGACAGAAGGTAATGTGGTGAATACAGGTTCCTATCGTAGAGCCAGGCTACAGAAAGTTACCTGGCTTTGACTTTCGTGGCCGCAAGACTGATTCTCGATCATTTATATTTGGCATAATTTATATTCATAGTATAATGTATTATTATGAATTATTATTGTATATTATATAGAGATAGGTATTATGATGGATGTTTATAATAATTTCTATTCAGAGTATTGCTTATCTTTTTGTGTAATGTCTTATCCCCTTAAGGAGATTTTAGATTTATGTATGGGGAAGCCTTAGGTCACTCACAATTTTACCGCAGAATACTGATGAAAAGCTTCTTAAATTTTTGAATAAATAAGTGGCAACGGAGATGAAACCATCATCAGCATCATCATCACCATCATCAACATCATGACCCTCATCACCATCATCATCACCATCAGCATCAGCATCATCAACATCATCCCCATCACCATCGTCACCTCCACCATCATCACCTCCACCACCGTCACCATCATCCTTGTCGTAATCATGATCGTTATCATCATCACGACCATTATCATTCACATCACCACCATCATCACCTTCGTTATCATCACCATCATCCCCATCTTCATCACCACCGTTGTCACCACCACCATCACAGAGGAGAGTGATCTGTTTTGTGGAAAGAAACAGGAAAGAGTGTATACCTGAGATAAGGGCAAAATGATTCAGGAGGTAGGAAGGAGCGAGGTTCTATTCAAGTGTTCTATTTTAACTTCCTCTTTAGCAATGAGAATTATTGAGTAGCTTCCATGTGCAAAGTCCAGTGGAATGAGGTTCATCTAAAAATAAATATAAATAGGGGCGCCTGGGTGGCTCAGTCGGTTGGGCATCCAACTTCGGCTCAGGTCATGATCTCACGGTCAGTGAGTTTGAGCCCCGCGTCGGGCTCTGTGCTGACAGCTCAGAGCCTGGAGCCTGCTTCGGATTCTGTGTCTCCCTCTCTCTCTGACCCTCCCCCGTTGGTGCTCTGTCTCTCTGTCTCAAAAATAAATAAACATTAAAAAATAAAAATAAAAAAATATAAATATAAATGAATGAATGAATAAATAAATAAATCAGACAAAGATCCTTGTCTTTGGAAGCTTATACATCCATTGCACATGTTTATGTGTATGTTTTACGCATTATTCTCTTTGTAAAGAATACTTGAGCTTTTCCTCTGCTCTAAAACTTCCAAGAAATCATCTGTGAAATGTTGCCCTTTCCTTCTGTAGGTCTGCTGGACTGGTGCATGGGGAGGAACTAAGCAGTGGCAGCATAGGCTGAACTCATTGCCAACAAATGACTCTTGACCCTGGGTAGTTAGATTAAGACCCACAGGCTGGAAGGTGAAGGCCACCAGATTCCCGGGGCAGAAGAGCACACTTTATTTTTATCAACCGAAGATTCTCCAGGAGAAATAACCTGGGGGGGGGGGGCAGGTGGGAGAAACTGCTACAGATAAGAGATTCATCGCATCTGTGAAGCGTAATTAGATCATTCAGTCCATTTCCCACAAGGGGGATTCTTAAGGGGCACTGAGAACTCCAGGTAGAACATTCTTTCCAAGTAAGAGATTCGTTTAGAAAATGTCGGTACTTAGCACTGTCTCCCTTTTGTAGATGAAATGAAGTGGAAAGCATGTAATTAACAATAAATGGGGACAATGTGGGCGTCTCGAGCGGATTGTTCTGGGTCTTGCGGTTTTCCCTAAAGATACACAGGTAAAACCATACTGAATACTCTTATAGTGCAGAACGCCACGTCACTCCCTAGACCAAAGATCCCAATGGAGACATTTGTAAGTTCGTGAGGAATTAGGTGAGGAGAGCAAGCAGTGTCCTCAAACGGGGGCAATTTTTGTCCCCTGGGTAGGGTCACCAGAGAAAACGTTGCGAGGGACATACTTATGCTAAATAATGATTCCTTCTTTATCTAAAATTCAAATCTCGCTGGGTGTCCTATATTTTTATCTGCTAAGCCTGGCAATGGTATCTCCACCAGGATACTTAGCAGTGTCTGGAGATGTTTCGTGTTGTCAACACTGAGGGTGTCAGGTGCTTCTGGCATCGAATAGGAAGCTATTAAAAATCCCACAATGCACAGGGCAGCTCTCCCACTGTAGGGAACGATCCAGTCCCAAGCCGTCAGGAGGAGCGCCCACACTGCAAGAGCCTGATCTCCTGTATTCTCAGTTACATATGAGAGTTAGAAACGAGCCATGCAAACTCTAAACCCCTTTTGGTCCACTTTGGGTGCTCAGACTAACCCAGCAGATGTCACTATGATTTTGTGCATTTCCCTCCCAAAGCACTTGAAACACTCTTCCAGAAACTAATGATGATGATGATGATGATGATGATGATGATAATTTGCAGTCAAAATGCATACAGTGCCCACTTTTCTTGGAAAATTGGCCTGCTGAAATAGAACGTAACACCCTTGTCTCAAGAAACCAAAACTTGTTTGGGGAGGTTATTTGGATATCGTACTGAGAACATACATTCCAAGCAAGAGCGGCCAAGCAGAATGCACAATTAATTGTTGAATAGTTAAGGTCAATTTACTGACACAGACAAGCCTTCGCAGACCCCAAGCTGTAGTTTCTCAGCTCACCGTCACATTCTACCACCTAGAGGGCATCCTAATCTGGAAATCCCGAAATGCGTCACGTACCCCACTGGTGACGGTTGCTCTCTTGGTGTCCATGGCCTCAATATAGGTCACCACCACCAACTGTCCAAGCCAGGAGTATCTAGGAATCATCCCTGAATCTTCTCTCCTCCCCCATGGACACTAGGAATCATCTCTCCTCCCTCCGGGACACCGTATGGGCTGGCATGTCCCGTCAATGCCACCTGATAGATACCTCTCGACCTCGTGCATCTCCCACCATCCCTTTCGCTACACACACCGCTGCACTAACGCCCCATCTCCGTGATGCAACAGTCACGATGCAAAGTTCAGAAGAGACGGGACGGAGGCACATAAAGCCCCCTGGGTCTCAAGCCTTCCGAATAGTGGCAGGATAAATAAAGCAAAATTACTTCTGCCCATACTGCCAAGCAGGGGGGTACAGAACGATGTCGCCATCAATGGCAAATTGTCCCATTTTCTTTTTTTCTTTTTTTTTAAATGTTTTTATTTATTTTTGAAGGAGAGAGAGACAGAGCATCAGCCGGGGAGGAGCAGAGAGAGAGGGAGACACAGAATTTGAAGCAGGTTCCAGGCTCTGAGCCGTCAGCCCAGAGCCCGACGCGGGGCTCGAACTCATGAACCGTGAGATTGTGACCTGAGCCGAAGTCGGACACTCAACCAAGGGAGCCACCCAGGCGCCCCAAATTGTCCCATTTTAAATGGCTCTGAGATGCTGTCACCTGAAATAATTGCTGTGTTGTTCCTCTTGTGCTATGTTTCACTGTCACTAGAAGGATCCAGAATCCACAAAGGTACACGAAATAAAGAGAGAGAGTTAAAACTTTCTGTACTAAGCTTCTCACTGATATTTTGCAGTGAGTAAGAGTCCGGTATAGGGAGGAAATATCCTAGGATTCATTTCTAATTTGACAAAGTCTGAGTACCCAAGGCATGACGAACCAGATCAGGCAGATTTCACTCACCTGATTTTATTCTGAAAGATGAGAGCAGTAGGAAAGATCTTTTGTGGCCCGTAGCCCACGTTCGTCTTTAAAAAGTCCCCATAAAATGAAAAAGGTTAAAACTCTAATTAAGCAATTAGTTAATCAATCCACAGGTACCAGCTCCTTTAATAAGATTAAACAATAAGATTGACTTTGCCCTACTATCTGGTAACTACTCTGCGTGTGTGATTTGTTGGGCACATTGAGGAATTATCAAATTATGGGACAAAACTGGCTGTCAGAGAGCATAGAAAATAATTAGGGTTTCTCAGCCTTGGCACCAGGGGTATTTTGGCCCATGTGATCCTTTGCTGTGGGCTGTCCCGTGCACTGTAGCATATGTAGCAGCACCCCAGACGTGTGCCTTCTACAGGCCAGTAGCACCCACCCTCCCAGTTGTGATGATCAAAACTCTTCCCAGACGTGGCTAAATGTCCCCTAAGGGACAAAACCACTGCCAGGTGTTGAACTACGGCAATGTAATTTAGATAAATTCAACTAGACCTTTTTTCCTACCAGGGTTCACATATGCTATGCGCTAAAAGTAAGGGAAGTAAATAAATGAATGGATAAACAAGCAAAGGCACAAAGAATCTGTACCTGCAACACATCTCACAGTCTAACAGGGAGATGATGATGTGTGTCTACAATGAGAATGAGAATGTGGTGTGTGCGTTCATCCAAGTCAAGTACACAGGCGGTACAGAGGCAAGGAAGATTTCACAGGAATTGATGATATAAGAGAGAAGAAAAACCTTCCCAAGATGGCGACACCTAGGGTTTTGATGGATGAACAGGAGTTTGCCAAGCGACATGGACGAGCATAGATGTATTCTCCAGGCTTTATAAACAAATTCTCTGTGGGCTGACAATCAGTTAGACAAAACTGAGAGTGAAATGTGAAAATTGTGGATATCAGTAATCGCCATAATGTTGTTGAATGCAAAACTATACACACACTAGGAGTCTAAGCTGTCTACACTTAAGAATATTTCTGAGCACCGACTGGATGCAAAATATTGGCTAAGGGTCATGAGGAAATGCAAACCAAAAAAAAAAAAGCCCAAAACAAAATAGCCTCTCTGGAATCGGTCACCTTTAGCAATGCTCAGACTCGGGCCCACGGGCCCACTGCCTGCTTCACAATTACCTGGCCCTCTGTTGAACACGCAGAACCCTGGGATGTAGACAAACCATAGAGAAACCCAGTCTACACATGGGGCTGCAAAATGTGCACGGTAAAGTCTTCACCCAGTCAATCTTTGCATACCGCAAGGCCTGAGAACCACTGGTCAGGTCTCGTAGGAACGTGCAATTGAAATACACACAATTGTAATTTGAGTAAATTAACGATATGGAGAAAATATACATACGGACAAGACAACCCTGTCACTGCAGGGTTTCCAGACTTTATAGAGAGAACGAGGACCCATTACACAAGCGTAGCAATCCCCCAGAAGTGATCATGAGTACATGAAAATAAATCCTGAAATCAAGATGCTACCAATTGTCCAGTTTCTTCTTTCACCATCTATCTTGTTTTATTGAGCAAAGGACCTGAGGTCCAAGTGGAAATGAGAGATCTTAGACGTGGGATATGCATCTCATTTCAAATGAAAGAACATGCAATGCTTTCTGTTGCTGTGATGACGTCCCTTTGGTCGATATCGTGAATGGCTGTGGGGACATCCCATAATGCTGTTCCTTCTTGAGGGGAAGCTTCTTGTAAACCCGTCAAGAAGCCGGGCATTAACCATGGGACTACGGTGCCGTGGAAAGCCACGGCTCCTTGGTGAATTCAACAGGGCTACTTTCAGAGACAGAAACAAATTGCTTGTGACAAACTCCAAGCCACAAGCCAACGTGTGGTCGGAAGACAGAGCAGGGGCCCGAAGGAAGGGAAGCAGTGGCAGGAAGTAAGGGCATTTTAGTACAGAAGGAGTCAAGGGAGCGTGCATAGGTGGAAATCTTCCAGAAGGTTTTCATGCTGAGAGATGCCATCATTCTGCACACACATAGAGTTGACAGGGCATGCTGTGGGGCTGGCTGCTGTGGCTCCTACGTGTCCTCCTTTGCACAGAGTGACCCTTTGTTTCCTCCTCACCTGGAGATGCCTGGGAGGTGACATCCCACATACACCCGGGACAACTGTCAGGCACTGCCTAACTGACGTTGGGGTGCACCGGCTCATTTCCATGTCCTCAGGGTGACAAATAGCCTGTGTGGTAACGTGAACTCCACAGCTCCCCTGGCATCCAACAGGAAAGGATGCCCGGGTCCCCCCTCCTGTCGTAATGTGCATCCCTTGGTCTTTTACGGCTTCTCCCTGAAGACACCTGTTCCACATACCAGTACATAAGAGTCCTTACTCAGATTCTGATGCTAGAGAACACACAACAGACATACACTATTTGCAAAAATATTTCAGGCACGTGATGCTTTAAATGCTACTTATATAGAATATTTAAAGAAATGACAAGTGATTTACACAAAGACGTTTTCTCACATGACCACAGATGGTGAGTACCAGATATTACGGTCTTGTTACTGTCTGCTAATATTGAAGTCAACAATTTTTTAAAAGTAACAGCCTCGGGGTGCCTGGGGGGGCTTGGTCCCTTGACCGTCCCACTTCAGCTCAAGTCATGATCTCGCGGTCCTTGAGTTTGAGCCCCTCATTGGGCTCTGTGCTGACAGCTCAGAGCCCGGAGCCTGCTTCAGACTCTGTGTCTCCCTTTCTGTCTGCCCCTCCCCTGCTTGCTCACTCTCTCTCAAAAATAAACAAACATTAAAATTTTTTAATCTTTAAAGTAATAGCCTCTTATTTACGATTACTGTGTTCAACACAGAACTTCTCCACTGATGAAAGAGAAGCCCCCTAATCCCAGTGGACATCCCCAACCAGGTCTGAGGTCAAGGTCAGGGCTGATTATGCCTATAGAATGACTAGATTATAGGCGATTATAGAATTAAAGTCAGGGATTGATTTTTACCAACTTACGTACAGACAGTTGCTGTTACCAGAATCTGTCTCCAAGACCCCCTTCCAGACGAGAGAGTGTTTGAGACAGAATGGGACCAAAGACAGGTGGTCTGGAGGGTCTGTGGAAAACTTCACACTCAATGCATCTCCAACCTGGCTGCATGTTGGAATTGCATGAGGGGATGAGAAAGAAAACATAATGTCGCTGATTATTTTAAAAAATTTTTTAACGTTTATTCATTTTTGAGAGACAGAGCACGAGCAGGGGAGGGGCGGAAGAGGGAGACACAGAATCAGAACCAGGCTCCAGGCTCCGAGCTGACAGCACAGAGCCTGATGCGGGGCTCGAACTCACTGACCTCGAGACCACACCCTGAGCCAAAGTTGGATGCTTAACTGACTGAGTCACCCCAGCGCCCCACCATGTCCATGATTATTACAGACTAATTCAATGCATCCTTAGAAGAAAAATGGCCCTAGAGAAGTAGCTTGGGAGTGGAACCTGAGATACATCATATCTAACACTTCTATTGGTTCCCTGGGTGATGCTGGCCTGCGTCCGTGAATGACACATGGGTGTATATCAAGTTCCTGGACCATAAGGAGCAGAAACTCTAGACTTCAGGACCACATTATGAAATTATTCTGGCTTTTTCCAGAGCAGGAAAGCAAAAGACACCACCTACCTCAGTGGCCACACATAGGACCTGGAGATCAATATGACCCTGTGAAGGGGGAGTGCATGGTCACGTGGCCAAAAGGTCAACCTCAGAGCAGCAGGGACCTTAGAAACACTGAACAAGTATAGTCTGGAAAAAACAAAAGAGAATCTAGACTCACATTCCTGAGCCAGGGAATATGATCGTGATTGGATAAACAGAATCATTTGAGGAAGAGAAGACAAGTAGGTCTTCAGACCCGGAAAAGCTCCAACATTGAATCAGGTGAGTGGAGATATTGCTGACATGCGTAAGAGAAATGGGAGTTTTGTTTACTTGATGGAGAGTTTATGGAATCGTTGGGTGACATCCATGAAAGGAATTGTCCTTCTTTATCCTGGCCAACGGCCCTTGACTTAAAGCCCAACTTTGTCTGATGATCATACCATTTCTGTGCTTCCCCACGACTTATGTTTGCATCGTGGATCCTTTTGTGTGGTTCTCTTCTAACCCCTTCTGAGATTCTATTTAAATTTTACTTCTGGTGGGAAGAATGTTGTTGGTTCTTCTTGCCTTGTGTGTCCTATCTGACAACCTCTGTGCTAACTGAAGTGTTGGGTCATTTACAGTAATACAAACATAAATCTAATTCTACTGTCTGACTCTATATTTTCTACTCACCCAGTATTTCCTACCCCATCCCTACTTCGCCTTCTTTTGGATGACTCCACTATTTTAGTTTGCCATTTTCTCTGCCTATTTGCTCACTCGTTGTACACTTTGCTTTATTCTTCTCCACATGTTCACTCTTATGACCTGATCACCTCCCAAAAGCAAATACTGTCACATTAAAGGTTGGAATTTCAACATAGAGATTTTAGGGGGACACACGCATTCAGTCCACAGCAGTATAGGATTGGCCATAGGGACAATGTAGGGACACATGGATCTTCTGAACAAAACAGCATCCGGAAATAAACCCACATGTGTATGGCTAGTTAATTTCCAACAAAATTACTTAAAGTTATCGAATGGAAACAAAAGAGACTGTTCTTTAAATCTTGTCTAGTTGAGCTGAACCCTCTAGATATGTACATACAACACACGTCTTGACCCTTAACTCACACCACATAGCCTAAAAGTAACCCAAAACTTATCGTTCCCCTAAACATAAAACCTAAAACTACAAAACTCACAGAAGACATCAGAGAAAACCGTGTTGTCCTCATGATATCCAATGACTTCTCAGCGTGCAAACAACACAATCCATTAAAAAAAAAAAAAGAAATACTGGAATTCATCAAGATTTAAATCTTCTGGTCATGATCTCACGGTAGGATTGAGCCCCACATTGGGTTCTGTGCTGACAGCACAGAGCCAGCTTGGGATTCTCTCTGTCTCCCTCTCTGTCTGCCCCTCCCCTGCTCACACTTTCTCTCTCCCTCTCAAAATAAATAAATAACCATTAGCAAAACCGTTAAAAAAATGCAAGCAAACATATTTGAACAGACACTTCACAAAAGAGGTCATGTGAACGATCAACCGCATTGAAATGATTCAAGCACATGAAAACATGCTCAGCATCAGATACCAGGAAGGCGCAAGTTAAAAGGACAGTTGTATATCATGAAGTTTGTACACAAGCATCATATCCGTTTCGTCCGGAACAGCCCCAAACTGGGAATAAGGCACACACTTACGGTCAGAGCAATGTGCTAACAATCTGTGCACTATCCCTGGGAACATCCATGACGAAACAACAAAAAAGAACACGTGCCCACACTCCCTATCTGGGATGTGTCTTGGAAAGGATGTGGCTTCACCCTTGATGTTGGATCAATGAGAGCTTTCGAGCCTGATCACGTCGCACCTGTGTTCACCTGTGCCCAGGCAAGCTCATAAGAACATCCTTATTCATGCTGTCTTGGTACCAGAGGGTAGTTCGGACCACGCAAACCCCAGCCCATGCCCGCTAACAACAAGAAAAATGCAAAGTCACTGGGTGCCTGGCTGGTCCAGTCCGTAGAGCATCGCAACTCTTCATCTTAGAGTCATGAGTTCGAGCCCCACACTGGGCACAGGGCTTCCTTACAAAAATAAAATGAAAAACAAAATTAAAAACAAATCCCAAGTCACCAGCTCCTTCTCTGCTCAGATGGTTCTGTGCCAGCTTGAATCCCCTCTGCCTTCTGCTCTCTTCATAAAAGGCTCATAATGTGAATAATATATTCTTTCCTACCCTCTTGGTGCATATGGTGTCATTACTTTAGACATCTTCACCAATTATTTTCTTGGGGTGGGAGGTGTTGATTGTTCCATCTGTACGGCACCTATAAGACACGTCTTGAAACATAACTCTAAGAAAAAAAACACAAGAATATAAAGTACATAATCCCATGCCTATTAAAATCTAAAACACAGCTACATGCAAAATGAGATTAACAAAAAGCATATCAGAGGCTGCCAGGGGGCTGTCAGGGCGTGCAAGGAAATCAGTTTCAAAGACACACAAGAAAACACTCAGCGGCGATGGAAACACCATCCATTTGGGGCTGTTGTAGTGATTCAACTTGGGCGAACCCTTGTCAAAACACATCGAGTTGTTCACTTGAAGAGGGTGCATTTGGTTACATGCGAATTACACTTTCAAGAAGTTGAGTCTGGTTTGTTTTTCGGGAAAGCATTAAAATAAGCTTGAAAGTACGATATGTGTTCAAAGAATACTTGTAGACGCTGATAGGGAAAATGTGGTTCCATTAGAAGTGAATTAACAGGTTGCGTTGAGAATCCAGGTGAGCTTATGGAGAGCAAACTAACAACCAAAAATGTTTATCCAACGTTGAATTTAAGATAGCAGCACCCTATGGTGATTGACGTGTGGACTGCACCACAAGGTGCAATTGTCTTTAAAGGATGCTTGTGTGTGCGGCATCACCAAGGAGAAGGGGAGGCAGGAGAGATAGGCATGGATTGGCATCTCGAGGAAGGCTTGCTGGGGACGGTGCCACTTGACGTTGGCTTTGGGGAGAATGGAAGGAGCCTTGGGTGGGAACCATTGAGAGCAATGGGAAGAGCACGTGTTGATGTTTCCTACTACGCTACGCATGAATATGAATTCATTTTTGACACTTCATAACAAATTGCCACAAATGTAGAGCCTTCAAACATCCCAAATTTATTATCTTCCAGTTTCTGGGAGTCAGGAGTCCGGGCATGACGTATGTGGGTCCTCGGCAAGGCTGTAATCAAGACGTCGGGCAGGGAAGGGCTCTCCTCTGTGGGGGTTCAACTGGGGAAGGGTCCACTTGCAAACTGTTGACAGAATTCATTTCCGTGTAACCGAAGGAAGCAAGGACAACAAGGCTGTACACACAGTTTGCTAGTGAGATAGAGTCTGCTCTGGTGTCATAATCATGGGAGGGACATCTCATCGCTTTTGCCATATTTCCTTGGAGGGAAATGGTGACAGGAAAGTCACGCATCCTACCGTCATTCAAGGGAAGGGGATCCTCTGAAGATACGGACACCAGAAAGTAGAGATCATGGGGACCACCACTGTCTATCCACCGCCACTCCCCGACCGAGTCCCATGAAATCCTTTAGGAACTCTACCGTGTGCCTCCCAGAGTTCATTCCAGCAGAGCAAGAGTGATTTGAATTCTACAGATTCTCCTGAGAATCTCCTTCCATCCCCGAGGAGCAGCCTTCTGGGGGTCGGACACTGCCGTGGCCGCGAATTCTGATAGGGCCTGGCCGCGAATTCTGATAGGGCCGTGCCAACACCGCAGTTTTCCAGGGGACGCGTGAGGCAGTGATTTGTTCAAACAAGATCTTTGGCAATGCGAGTTCGAATAATCATCTTCCAGTTCCCCCTGCTGGGTCCTCTGTGGCCTAAGAATATTCATGAAATCAACAGGACTCCAAACTTCTCGTTTGTGGGCTCCAAGGGTGTTGAATTTGTTTCCTGGGCCCATGGGGCAGCTCCAGGCTTGACACGTGGGGGAGAGCTTGCTGGCTGTTTACTCACCGTTGACCTTGACCTGCGTGGCTTTGTTTCTTAATGTAAACTGCCCCAGGAGGTGAGAAGTTCAAGGGCTGCTGTAAAATACCATTATTGGGTCTGATGTTATAAATAACAACAAAGCACGCATATTTGTTTTCAGCCCGAGGGGATCAAGGAGTGTCAAACAAAGAAAGCCAAAGGAGCACCTGATTCAGTCCTGTCTTACCCAGCTGCCTTTCAGGGAGGGGCTACGAGGGCCCAGAGTTACCCCTTTCCATCCACCCCACCCCACCCTGTCCTCCCACCCACCCCATCCCATTGCATCTGGCTCCTAACATTCCGCTGTCTTGTATCCAGGATCAAATGCTCAGCATTTGACATATTCACGAGTACGCCGGTGGACAGGTGGGTTCGCTGTGGAGGGGGAAGAAGGAAACACTTTACCTTCAAGGGCAAGTCACAAACAAAATTTGCTTTTTGTTCCTCCCCCCTCCCTTTAAGAAAGGAAAGCGGGTAAATTATACCTAGACCAAGTAATAATATTACAACTCTAGACTTCAGGACCACATTATGAAATTATTCTGGCTTTTTCCAGAGCAGGAAAGCAAAAGACACCACCTACCTCAGTGGCCACACATAGGACCTGGAGATCAATATGACCCTGTGAAGGGGGAGTGCATGGTCACGTGGCCAAAAGGTCAACCTCAGAGCAGCAGGGACCTTAGAAACACTGAACAAGTATAGTCTGGAAAAAACAAAAGAGAATCTAGACTCACATTCCTGAGCCAGGGAATATGATCGTGATTGGATAAACAGAATCATTTGAGGAAGAGAAGACAAGTAGGTCTTCAGACCCGGAAAAGCTCCAACATTGAATCAGGTGAGTGGAGATATTGCTGACATGCGTAAGAGAAATGGGAGTTTTGTTTACTTGATGGAGAGTTTATGGAATCGTTGGGTGACATCCATGAAAGGAATTGTCCTTCTTTATCCTGGCCAACGGCCCTTGACTTAAAGCCCAACTTTGTCTGATGATCATACCATTTCTGTGCTTCCCCACGACTTATGTTTGCATCGTGGATCCTTTTGTGTGGTTCTCTTCTAACCCCTTCTGAGATTCTATTTAAATTTTACTTCTGGTGGGAAGAATGCTGATATCCCAATCAGCTCCAATCTGGGTATTTGATGGCTCGTGGGTGCCCGGTTCTGCCGCAGGAACTGTGATTTAATGCTGCAGTCACTGCTACACAGCTCAAGAGAAACGGCTTCACCCTAAAGAAAAATAGAGTATAGTGAAACCTGGTCTGCCGTGCCCAGAGAAGGAAAGGCTCCATGAAAATTTGTATTTGTTGAATGTGCACATATCCAGGGGATGGCCCCCGGCCATTTCCAAGAGGTCTGAACCTAACCCAGATATGCTTCTTCCATATCTCTAGCTGGATTTCAAAAGGAGGCAGAATGCAATATTCTGGCTTTGAAGCACGCTTCTAAAAATTAATGAGGATGAGAAAACCCAAGTTACGAGTGGTATTTCGGTTTTAAGGTCTTCTGACATCTTAACTCAATTAACTAACTGAGGCCGAGGAGATAATTAGTTGAGCACGAGGTCAGTCGCTTCTGTGGAAGAAAAACCAGAACCCTCCGGGACCTGAATGTGAATATAATTCCTATAATTTATTCACTCCAATTAACCATTACCCATATGTCTTGTGCATGGCAAATGAGACCTTGAATTCACTCTAGGAGCAGTAAAGAAAAAGGGAAGGTCAGTAATAGATTCTCTTATCACCTAAGCAGCCACCGGCTTCTCCCCCAAAATAGGTAACATTTTCTCATTTGTTATTAGTGTCTGATTTCAAACATAGCTGTAGGAAATAGTCTTCTGTTCTTTGTATGAATGGAGCAGAACACTGGTTCCACTAAATAGTTTTAAACTTTTCCATCAAGCATCATATTTTTGTGTCATGACTGTTGAACCACGGTGAACTGATGAAGGTTCGAGAAAATCCAGTAATGCTGTCAACCTTCTGAGTCATGTGAGTGTGCCCTTCAGCCCCAGATGGGTTTGCAGCTGATTCCTCGATCTGTCTGATACACAAGAGGAAGACATAGAATGGACCAGAAAGGGTTCTTACGAAGATGTTGACGTCATGAGAAGATGTATGGTCAGGTCTCATGTTCCATTGCTGAAGGCAGCTCTTGCTGGTCTGTGATGTCTGAGACTCACGTTGTCCACAGGTCTTGCATCCAGGGACTCAGGAACGGGTCTCAGGGAACACCAGCGTGAAACAATGGACAGCAAAAGTGTCCTCCATGGGAATCACCAAAGTAGCCATCTGCATTAACAACATGTAAGACTCAAGTGTCTCTACTGAGTGTACTCTACTCTGAGTACAGCTCAGAAGAGACAGTGACTCTCTTCAATTCTGCATGAACCACAGCATTGTTTTTGGCAAATTGAGGCTTCTGGAAAACCCAGAAGAATTCGATCTCACCCAAGGACACATGTGCTAACGTGGTCTGTGGTTGTGACTGGGGCCAGGGAGAGCTGGTTCTCTTGCATGTTCCAAAAGCAACTGCACCGATAAGCAACTTTGCATATAGGGGGGTCATGAGCTCTTCGCTCAGGGTGTGTGTGGAATCTTGGTGTGTGAGGAACCTCGAGGCGTCTTTTTTGAGCTCCGGTGGATACGGACAGCAGTTTGGACACAGCAGAACTCCTGCAAACAAACTATGGAACATAAGTAAAGACGTGTCCTTGACCCCTGGTAATGGGAATCCATTTTAAAGATCATATTAGTGGAGCCTGGAAAATTCAAGTACAGTTAACTGGAAGAATTATTTTCCTGAGCTTTACTTGGAGGCAGACAGGGAAGAAGAAAATGATGATTGCAGGTGCACCATGGAGGTTCGACCTCGAGCCCATTGCCACCAACAGGTAGTAGGCACCAACACTGACATAGTTCGGGTAATGTTCTTAATTCACACTACACCATTTGATATAAAAAAAAACTCCTCAAGAGGGACGCCTGGGTGGCTCAGTCGGTTGAGCGTCCGACTTCGGCTCAGGTCATGATCTTGTGGTTCGTGGGTTCAAGCCCCATGCCGGGCTCTGTGCCGACAGCTCAGAGCCTGGAGCCTGTTTCAGATTCTGTGTCTCCCTCTCTCTCTGACCTTCCCCTACTCATGCTCTCTCTCTCTCTCTCTCTCTCTTTTTCTCTGTCAAAAATTAATAAACATTAAATATTTTTTTTAAAAAATCCTCAAGAACACAGCTGATGATACAAAAAAACTCTGAAACCAAGGACATCACGACTTTAATAGCAATCTGGGCGACATATGCCGTGCTCCCATAATTCCATAAATTGTGTCTGCAGACTCAACGGCCTCTATAGAACAAAATAATAAGGTTTGCCCTCCATTATAATCCAGTTGGACTTCCCCAACAGAATAAATCCAATAACCTAGTTCATCTAATGAGAACGAGGTCACGGTTGGTGCAGACTTAAATGACCTTTTAATTATTCATAATATAAGATGTGCTATTTAGAGGGAAAAATCTTATCTAGTGGGCAGAAGGTTCATTTGAGGTAAAATAAATAAGGCAAGCATTTAAGAATAGCATTAACATGTTGACTGCAACCTGTCTCGTGCTGGGTTAATTCACTGGTGCCATAAACAGTGCCAATTTCACATTATAAATCCTACCTATCGTTTATCAGGCACATCGTAAATAGGATTTATTCACGGTGCTACGTGAAATCAAAGAAGAAGATCGCAGCACATCAGAGGTGAGGATGTGCGATCTGATCGACAGTTCACCCAAAGAGAGAGAGTTGCATTTCCATGCCCGGGACTCAGTGGTAAATCAAACACAAAAGTGTCGCCTCTTTAACTTTCTTTTCACTGCCATCGAGGTGCCACTGAGGTGCATTGAGGTGTGCCCGAGCAGAAGTTTTGTTAGACGTGGGGAATGAAATGGGAGAAGTAACTTCAGCTTGTTATCTCCTACCAGCATGAGGTACGTTCTCCCTAACCGGCTAATACGGGATCCTGAGAAGGAGCACACGTGGGAATGGAAGGAATACAACGCTCACAGTCTGTGATGTGTCTGCGCTTTTCCATAGCTCGTACAATTCCGATCTCCTCATGACCCTCCTGTGATTAAACATTGCCATTAGACCAGAAATCCCTCGAGACAAGCCGTATGGTGGACATCTGTGGCAGATGTCCCCTGAGGTGGCCCTCGACGAGTCATGTCTTTGTATGTACCCCTCCCCTCTTGTGCAGCTGGCACCTGCGAATTGCTTCCAGCCAATACACCATGGCAACGAGATGTCACCTGTATGATTACGTTATGTGACACGGGACTCTGTCGGAGTCTCAGTGCTAGGTTGCCCTACTGGCTTTGAAGAGTAAGGTACCATGTTGGCAGCTGCATATGGAGACAACTAGGCCGCGAGACATCTCTAGGACCAACAGAAGCCCCAGTGACAAGCCGCAAACAAAACATGTGGACCTCAGTCCTTCAACTTCAACAAACCGAATTTTGCCAACAGCCCATGGACTCGGAAGGAAACCCTGAAATCTAGGAAAATAAACACACAGCCTGGATGACACCTCTATTGTAGCCCCGTAAAACCCAGAGCAGAGTACTCAATAAGTCGTGACCAGACATCTGACCCACATACAATAAATGCATAATAAATGCTTGTCATTCTAAGCTGTTAAGTTCATGGCAATTTGTTACACACCATGGCTAACCAATACAGAATTATTAAGAAGGAGGCCACCAGGACATGCTTGAATAGCCAAAATATCTCATCTGGATGAATTCAATCATGCTACAAGTTCTAGTCGCTAGTCTTAAAGCTCAAAAATTAAGACCGAACGCAGCATTCAGCAACAGAGCGACATTAACTACACTCATAAGATGGATGAACAACACAAAAGTGCTAATTTGCATTTTCTTTCCTTTTTCTTCTTTTTCTGTTTCTTTCCCCTCCCCCCTGGTGGGAACTATAACAATTACGCAGAGCAGAAAGTGCACATAACTGGACCCGTGTGGGAAACCAGAGTGTAATTACAAGGTTGCTTTCTGAACACAGAACAGAACAAGCCGGGATGCACATCCCGATATCTAATGATGTCATGGTACCCTCACCTCTGGCTGTCACATCCAAGAAGGACAATCAGCCTTGCTGTCTGCCATTCGTAGAAGGGTCCCTCTTTCCTGGGCAACATTTTGGAAGGATGCTGACAGGCTCTGCCCTGGACATCCCCCTTTTCTGCGATTCCCTCCCTGACAAGCTTCAGTAATGTGACGCAACGTAAGTTAAATTCTTATTAACCCGAAAACCAATCTCTCAGGTGACTGTGCACACGGTTGCTGTGACCCAGTGGGTATTGGCATTCTACTTGTTAGGTCACAGACCACTTTCCATTCCTTGCTTTCTGTCTAAACTCTTTCAAGAGCACGACAGAGTCCACCCAATACGGCTCGCAAGTGAGGGGGCGATCTGGGGTGTCAAGGACACAGTCTGTTTAGGGCCACAGAGCTGGTAAATAGGTGAGCTAAAACCAAAAACAACCCAACACACCCAATGTCTGTTTTATTACAAGCCCATGCCCTGTCGCCTACAGAGTCTGCCTTTCCTTTTATTTTATTTTATTTTTTTTAAAGTAGGTTTCACGTTCACTGTGGAGCCCGATGTGGACCTTGAACTCACAAGCCTGAGCTCAAGACCTGAGCTGAGATCAAGAGTCGGACGCTTAACCGACTGAACCACCCAGGAGCCCCCCTCCCCCAAAGAGTCTGCCTTTCCAAATCCTTCACAATCCAGGACTATGTTTGTGTCCATGGATGGCCAGACCCCACCTTATTCCTCACTGGAAGTCTGAGATCCATAGACACGAGCATTGCAACAGGCAGAAGCTGAGCCCACTGCTTGTCCCCTGGGCTCACCTCCCTGTAAGCTGTAAGGCAGACAGGGTCCATTCACTAATTAGCAACACCCAAAGCCAGGAGCACCCCCGAGAGCTTCCTTTCAGCTGGCACAAATGTCTTCCTTCCCCCTGCAACCAGGTGTCCTTGGGGAGAGCCAGTGCAGGGAACAATAGCATTCTCAGCAATATACTAGTTTGCAAAACAGGAATAATCACTTTCCAGCACATACTCAGCGGCAGGGAACACAGCAATCTGTTCCAGAAACCACCATATGTAATTTTCATCACAACCCCAGGAGATCCGTATTTTAATGATGTGTCACCTAAAGCTCAGAAAAGTTATAACTCCAACAACTCTGAAACCACTTAGGTACAGAATCAGGGTTCTTCTGAAAAAAAAAAAAAACAAAACACCCAGAACCAATAGGGTATATATGTGTGACGTATACACCACGCAGCTTTACCGTGTTCCTTATTCACCCAAAGGAGCTGAAAACTTAACACACAAAAACCACACGGATGCTTATGGCACCTTTGTTCGTCGTTGCCGAAACTTGGAAGCGACTGTGATGTCTTTCAGCAGGTGGATGGATAAATAAATAGTGCTCCATTCATACAAGGGAACCTTACTCAGCACTGAAAAAGAAATGAGCTACCAAGCCATGAAAATGCATGGAGCAAATTTAAATACTTTTTTAAGTATTTACTAAGTGACAGGAACGAATCTGAAATGGCTACATCCTGTATGATTCCAGCTCCAGGATGTTCTAGAAAAGCAGAAACCATGGGGTTGTAAACACATCAAACGATCGGAAGTCAACAGGGTTTAGGAGGAAGGAGGGCTGAACAGGCAGAGCGCTGAAGATTTTTACCGTATGATATGGTAATGGTGGGCACACATAACTGTACCTTTGTCCAAACCCACACAACACTGAACAACACTAGTGGCTGTCATGTACAGTATGGACTTTGGGTGATGACAGCCTGTCCATGTAGGTTCACTGACTCTAACAAATGCACTGCTTTGCTGGGGGTGCCGACTATGGGGGAGGCCCGGGGGTGAGCAGAAGGTATATGGGAACTCTCTGTACCTTCCTTTAAATTCGCTGTGCTGTAAACAAATAAAGCCTTAATGTTAAAAAAATGAAACACATCATAAGAGGGTGCAAAGTCAGCTAAGACAAGACATTGACCCATCTTGCTCTGTTCAAAATTCCGCACCTCCCTGTTCCCTGTTCTCATGTACTATGTGTCCCTCCCCCCGAAAGCCTTGAATGACACCAACAGTCGGCATCATGCCTACCGAAGGGCACCATTGACCCCAGTCCACCCCCCCCCCCCAGATAACCTGAGATTCAGAAGCCCCACACTTCTGGTTACTTCTCTATGATCAGAAGCACAGGCTTCTGGGAATAGCAAGTAGGTCCCTTGTGACAGAATTGAATGAGGTGTCGAAAGTTCCGGAATTAAGCAACCCGTGACCTTCACTGAGGTGCAGTGTCAGAGGAAACTGCCTGTGAAATACACAATAATGCTAAGGGAAAAGCAAGGGCGTGACGATGGAGGTCAGACAGCAGAAAGACAACAGATTAATGACTGAGATGATAGCTGTTTACAAAAGAGCTGGTTTCCAATCACCCAGGACCTTAGTTCTCATTTGGACACGGTTGTCAGCCACGTGTGTCCTGATCCAACAAGATTTGTACGTTGCAAGATTTAGGTCCCATTATGGTTTGGGGGCAGTCTACCTGTTGGGGGGTCCAATCTGCAGAGGAACAGAAGCGCATGTGTTTCAGCCACACGTCCAGGAAAGGGTGGAGACTCACCATCAACCAAGGAGGCCCATGTGATACGACTTTGGTTGTAAACACTCTGGACGCCAAGGCTCAGGGGATCTCCCCCAACTGGCGATACTCTGCATGATTTGCCTCTGCATAATGTGTCACACATCATCCCTGGGAGGAGGTCACACCGTCCTTGACCCCACGCGGAGAAGACAATGGAAATCCTAAATCCCCAGACACCGCTTTCTTTGGCTGATTGCAATCTCTCCCCGTTCTCCATAATAAACCATCATCCTGAATGTCACAGCTCCTATGGGGTTCTACCAGTCCTTCTAGAAAATTGCCAGAACCGGGGACAGTCTCAAGGACCCCCTTGAAGTTGCAATTGATGTCAGACTCAAGGGCAGTTTGGGGCACACTTGCTTTGTCACTTTCCAGTTGGCATAATTTATGCTCGCTTCGGAAGCACATACACTAAAATACAGAGAAGATTAACATGGCTGTGACACATGGGTGACCCAATGGGCATAACTCCTTCAATTTCCAAACAAATTTCCAAAGAACTCCGTAGAGTGACATGGGATTCTGTTGTTCTTCAGTGTTCACAGGTCTGGGGGATGAAGACATGGATGTCATTGGTGGACATCACTCTGCCTCCCCACACAAAGCATCATTGGTTTATTAAGACTTCCCAGAATCTATCTGCAAATATGTGTACATACTGAAATACCTTCCCCTTCTCCTCTCTCTGCAGGGTCTTTATTTGATGCCTTCCCAGGGCCAGAAGCAAAGAAAAATAGCCCAACTTTAGTTAAGGATTTACTCCCCACTAACTAGCTTATAAATGTTCGCGGCAAATGCAGCCAGTGATTATATGTTATGTCAAGAAACTTCCACAATAAGCAAAGTACCTAAGTATTTATTATGCCCTACTTTGAAAAACATTTTCCTAGAAATCAATCAATCAATAAAATTTCAAAACATCTCTCTCATCCCTTAGAGACAAAACTATTCATCTTTGATGAAAGATCTGAGCTGGCAATACATCAACATTGCACATACAAATTCTAAAATAGATTGAGATTTCTTCTTTATTTCCAATTTTGGTTGTGGATTTCCTTGGGAATCAGGGGCGTCCTTAACAAACCTCTCCTTTCAAGAGCTCATTACGCACGTGATTTTCCGTGTCGTTTCTCAGTGTGGTTGGACTCCCTCTGTCCACCATTGGACCCCAGGTGGGCCCCCGGGGCACAGGAGATTCACGGAGAACGGGAGTCAATAGAATGGATGAAGTTTGCAGAGCAGAAGAACTCATTTGCATTCACTGCTTCCTGGGCGCATCACCTGCCTGGGAAAGTCAGAGTCTCCAGGGGACATACTGCTTGTCTCCTTATTCATATCACTGCCCAGGACACTGTTTCCAAAAGACAGTTTCTGTCCATGCATGGAGGCCACGTCTCCAAAGCTATGTGCTGGTGTTCACTTCCAATTTTCAGAGTATCCGGGATGGGTCCGAGGATCCCTTGTGTGATAGCTACAAGGAGCGTCTACACAGCAGCCTGCGGGACCCTCTCCGTCATCGCTACAGAAAAAAAAAAACTGTGAAGAGACCCTCGGCAGGTCAGCTCTCACTGAAAGCTTAACACTTCAATTTCGGCAGGTGTAGAAATACTGTAGCTGACATCCATAAACACAAACTGAAACAGCCAGAGGAACGAAAAGCCGTGTGAAACAGATCCTACCTAGGAAAGCAAGTCTGGTTTGGATTTAAGCAGGTATTAGGTGCACCCATTTATAGCTGGAGACATGAGTCCCGCACGGCTTTAATGACCTATTATCAACACTCATAAGCAACCCTGGCGATCGGCACAACATATCCCACCCTCGGATCGATCTGTGCACAATTAAAATCAATCCGGGTGTGTTCAGTACGATGCACTCTAACTTACTCAATCACATATACTGGCAAACAGTCCTAATGTGTTACAAAGAAGTAGAATATTCACAAAGAGAAATCAACGACGTCCCCTCTCTCCCATGCGAAGAAACCAGCATTTCCTTGAAGAACATTTGGAACCAATGTAGCCAGTGATCATTAGAATGGAGTAAAATTATCAATACCATGCAAGCTGGGTGGCTGATCTGACCACCTTTTCTCTCTGATGTCTGATAATACCAAGCGTTTTTTTTTTTAACGTGCATTTATTTATTTTGAGCGGGGAGAGAGAATCCCAAACACTGTCACTGCCGAGCCTGACTCAGGACTCAAACTCACGAACCATGAGATCATGAACTTAGCCAAACCAAGGCTTGGACGCTTAGCTGACTGATCCACCCAGGTGCCCCTGATAATACAGAATTTTGAGGTCCCAGTAGGATCCAAAATAAAAACAGTGTGGTAATTTATCTGGATTGCAGAGTCAAAATATTAATGGCACCGCTGCCCCCGAAAAAGAGGCAAATCTAACATACATCAATGATAATCATAGGTGAAATAACCATCAGAAATATTTTCTTTCATTACAGAGACCAGAATTAAGTAGTATTGATCTGTCCCTACATGTGAGCACTTAGATGCATAGCGATAAAGAGTAGAAGCAATTGTAAGGTAGAATATCTTTCCATCATTATCTATACTCTGTGAATAAAACAGCACAGAGCATCCATGCTATGAAGATGTACGTTATTATCTCTTCACTTTTCGGTTCTGCTGGATTTCGCAAGGCATCAGATCCCTGGCGACAATATCGGTCTGTACTCTGAGCTGTACCTGGATGTTTAACATTGTCATTGGAAAGCATATTACCAGAACAATTATAGCAATAAATACCACACTGGGGGCTGGCAATGGTGACTATCATCTTTTGCAAAAAGAAAATAAGTCCAATGCACACAATCGGGAGGATAGCAGATCATTTTATCTAAAACTCCCCGCTTAGCTACACTATCAGAGTGGCGATCTGTTTTTATGATTTTTATAGAGCAGGCATCTACGGGTTTCGCTTCGGTCTTACTGGAAGATAACTGACACAGAACAAGTATATGTTGCAAAATTATTATCGCGAGAAGATTAGCTCCCACTCCTATTATCTCATGTGACTATCTGCTTCTTTCCTGTCTTTGCTTTTTCTTTCTGTTTTCAATGAGAACATTTAAAATCCATGCTCATGGGGCACTCGGGTGGCTCAGTCGGTTCAGCATCTGGCTTCAGCTCAGGTCATGATCTCACAGTTCGTGAGTTCCAGCCCTGAGTCGGGCTCCGTGCTGACAATGTGGAGCCTGCTTAAGATTCTCTCTCTCTGTCCCTCCCCTGCCCATGACTTTTCTCTCTCTCTCTTAAAAAAAAAAAAAAGAATAAAAATAAATAAATAAATAAAATAAAAGATGCATTCTTAAAAAAAATAAAAAATAAGATAAAACATGAAACAAATACTAAAACAAATAAAATGATTTGATCTCGGGGCGCCTGGGTGGGTCAGGTGGTTCAGGGTCCGACTTCAGCTCATGACCTGTGGTTCGTGAGTTCAACCCCTGCATCAGGCTCTGCACTGACAGCTCGGAGCCTAGAGCTGCTTCGGATTCTGTGTCTCCGTCTCTCTCTGCCCCTCCCCCACTTGCACTCTGTCTCTCTTTCTCAAAAATAAATAAATATTAAAAATTTTTTTAAATCCATGCTCTTAAGTACCTTCAAGCATACAATGCAGTATTATTAACAACAGTCCCCAGAAATCGTTATCCTATAGCTGGGAGCTTGTACAGCTCATGGTGACTCTACTCTCTTGTTCCCCATCTGTCTCCAGACAAATGTCACATGGCAAGTTCCTGGAGAAGGATTCCGTAAGCCAAGCAAACCAGTAAAGTCAATAATTTTGGGTAAAGACACATTTTCTTGAACACTTTAAATCCTACCAAGATTTCTTTAAGTTGATTTATTTATTTTGAGTTAGGGAGAAGGCAGCATGAATGTGGGAAGGGCAGAGAGAGACAGAGAGAGAGAGAGAGAGGATCCCAAGCAGGCTCCACACTGTCAATACAGAGCCCGACATGGGGGTCGATCCCACAAACCATGAGATCACAACCTGAGCCAAAATCAAGAGTTAGATGCTTAACCGACTGAGCCACCCAGGCGCCCTGAGAATTTTTACTTTTTCCCTACACAGCATGGAGTTTCTCCTATCCATCCTTCAAAAATATATAAAAGTGTTTAATTTAATTTAATTTTGCCTGATTTACATCATGCCATTGTTATTCTAGGATTACAGAGGGCAATTTTCCTCTACATGTATGTTTATCGGTACATCACCTGCTTCTGTGTTTTTTTAGGTCCCCTGCCATCTGTAATCAGGTGCAGTCATCGCACCCTTCCTCTTGAATAACAGACACGATTATGTCACGGGACAACGCAACGTCTTAATTGCTGCCTCTCAGAAGAAAGACCATTCTTCTGAGGTCTCTAAATGTGGCATGTCATGTTTGGAAGGCCTGTGCCAATGTTCACCACTTTCTGTAGAATTAAGAAAGCATGGAGGTGACTGGGTGGCTCAGTCAGTTGAGCAAATGACTCTTGATTTCAGCTCAGTCAAGATCTAATGGTTAGTGAGTTGAACTCCCACATTGGGCTCTGCATTGACAGCATGGAGCCTGCTTGGGATTCTCTGTCTCCTTCTCTACCTGCCCCTCCCCCACTGGCGCTCACTCTCTCTCTCTCTGACAATGCATAAATAAACATTACATATAAATAAATAATTACATATAAAAATTACGTATAAATAAATAAGAACTACAATGTGGATGAACCATGAGGACATCAGGCTGGGTGACATTAGGCCAACTGAAAAAGGCAAATACTATGATTCCATTTGTCTGGGGTCCCTGGAGGAGTCACATCCATAGAGACAGAATACAGGATGGTGGGCACCAGGGGCCGGGGACAGGGACAGGAGTTAGTGTTCGAAGGGGACAGAGCTTTAGGCTCCTAGCACGGAAACATCCTGGAGGTGAACTCACAACATAGTGAACGTGCATCATGCTGCCAAACTGTGTGCTTAAAAATGGGGCTAAGATGGTAACTTGTATGAGTTTTCTTGCGCCACAATTAAAAATAAAAAGATAAAAAAGCAAACGAAAACAATGAATAGTATAATGTAAATAAAATCACATAGAAATACAAGACAAACATTAAGCAAATAGCCTTAAGGGCAGCATTTAAAGAAATCAAAACGCATTGAAAAATGGAAAATAAAGATGAGAAAAGGGTATCACAATGTTGAATGACAACAGCATCAGTATTTCTGATTTTTCCCGTTGCTTTTGCTTCCAATACGACTCAGCACAGTGTCCAGTAAAACCTTCCCTGGACTCCAATAGCAGACCGGCTTAATTCTAGCTCAGTGCTTCCCAAGTGGGAGCAAGTCTGTCCTCTTGGGGACATTTAGCAATGTCTGGGGACACTTTCAGTTGTGGCAGGAGTGAGCCCTACAGTGCACAGGACGCCCCACATAACAGAGAAAGATCCATCCCCAAATGTCAGTGTTGCTGATGTTACTCTTGCTGCCTTAGCTGTCTGTCTGTCCATCCATCCATCCATCCATCCTTCCATCCATCCATTCATCCATCATATCTATCCATCCATCATATCTATCTATCTACCTGTCTATCCATCCATCCATCCATCCATCCATCCATCATATCTATCCATCCATCATATCTATCTATCTATCTATCTACCTGTCTATCCATCCATCCATCATATCTATCCATCCATCATCTTTATCTATCTTATCTATCTATCTATCTGTCTATCTATCCAGCCATCCAGTCATCTATTGTATCTATGTATCTATCTATGTATCTATCATCTGTCTGTCTCTCTGTCTTTCCATCCATGCATGCATCCATCCATCCTTGTGTCTATTTATCCATTTATCCATCCATCCCTTCATGTTAATTATTCATCCAGGGTGATTTTATCCCTTGGGGACACTTGGCGATGTCCACAAACATTTCTGGTTGTCAAACCTTGGGGCGCGGTGCTCCTGGCAGATGCCAGCTCCTGGCAGAAGTCCAGGGACACTTCTTAACACCCTACAGGGCACAGGACACACCACATCAGACAGCCATCCATCCTAAATGTTCACAGCACCACGGTTAAGAATCCTGTCTGGTTGATCACATAGTCAAGATTTTATTTCCACATCCACCTCCTCAACCAGATTGGAGTCTCTGGCATGTGAGCTCCCTGTCTCATTAGTGTGCAGCCCCCACGTTTCCCATCTGTTCTTCTTGGACCAAGGAGGAGGTATGGGGTCCTGAATGCTCATTGCCAAACTCAAGCCAGTCCCCGTGAAACAGAACTCACCCGCCACAGCTGTCCAAAGCCTTCAGCCCGCCAGTCCCCAGACAGACCATCTTAACCTGCAAAGCCGGTATTTACTTTTGTTATTCCTATTTCAAAAAAAAAATAGATCTTGCCATCTAAAGTCTGTTCATGATAAACATTGTCTAGACTCCAAGGGGGAATGAGATTCACCGAACGCTCTTCGGCCATTCACTGTAGTGATCTATAGAGATAAAACCTTCGAAGACTGAGCGAGGTTGACGTAAACATCTCTGAACCACCGAGGATACAAACTTCATCATGCTTTGCCGCCTCTATCGTGATCTTAACACAGTGAAATGGAGTTTAAGTGTTCACGATGTTTATCATAAAGCTCAGAGTGAGGGTTGTAAGAATGCTCTGCCTTAAATCTGGCTTTCCCTTCATGGGGAGAAACACAGGCACACAGAGGAGTGTGCACGCCACTTCTCTGCTTTAGAAAGCACAGCTCAGGAAAAGCAGAGAAAAGCAGGCATCCTGAGAGCCCACCTGTATATCGCTCCGAGGTCCATGAGGGCTGACACTGTTAGACCCCCGTCTGTTTTGTCGCCCACAAAGGGAAAAGATGTCGCTTGCAAAGGAACACGCGGGCATCCATACCGTGGCAACTCGCCTTTCTTTTTGCAGGATGGCCAAACGGAATGTTTATCACTTATAAACATAACCCATAAACTTATTACCCCAAATTCAATTTTTGGCTTCTTGGACCTGAGGAATTTGCAGCAAGAACCCATTAACACAGTGAGCAATGAAAACTTCAGTTCTATCTAACATCAGGGAAAAAATGACGTGGCGAAATGTTGGTTGGAAATTTTAATTAGGTTTATATGTGGCTATAAGTTTAAAGCAAGACAATCTAGCTAGGCAATACTTACTGCCTTCATGAGCCCTTAATAGTGGACATAAGGCAGTTTATTTAGCATGGCTAATTTCTCAGAAGGGACAAATGGTAAAACCGAGAAGAGCCTCAGAGAGCTCAATAAGCAAGTTGCCCTGAAAGCATACGTGAAATCATTGCCTTCCTTGGCCTAACCATACATTCCCAGCTCCCAAGCAGAATTTTGCAATGCCGGTTGAAGTTCCCCAAAATGAACTTCAGATACGTCTGCTCTTTGAATCTTACTAGAATATACAGGCTCTTTAGAAGTTAAGGATCAGCTTTGATTCATAAGCTCGTCGTTGAAAACCCGGTCTACACAATGTCTTGCTGGGCATCGATCGTGAGCAGCCGGTGTCACAGGATTAATGGTGTCATAGCCTGCGGGGAAAAGATTAAGGTAAGAGGAGACGGTGGCATGCTGATCCACTCAAGAAACACTTTCGGTTTGAATAAACTAGGCATCAGGGCTCTCCAGAGAAAGAGAACCAATAACTATAGATATTCACGGGAAGAGATTTATTATGGGGATTGGCTCACGTAATAATGGAAGCTGAGAAGTCCCACGATATGCTGTCCCGTAAGCTGGGGACCCCAGTGTGAGTTCAATGGGTTGAGATACAGGAGGCCCAGTGGTGTCGGTTCCAGTCTGAAGGCAGGAGAAGATCAACGTCCCAGCTCGAACCATCAGGCAGAAAACAAATCCTCCCTTCCTGGACCTGTTATTTTATTCAGACTCTCCAAGATGGCATAACGCCCAACCACAGTGCAGACGTCCATCTGCTTTCCTGGTTCCACCGATTCGAACGTTAACCTTGTCCAGAAACACCCTCGCAGATCCACCCAGAAATCATGTTTAGCTGAATACCTGGGCACCTCATGACCCAGACACATAAAATCAACAATCACGGCAATTTTTTCAATCAGCTCCACTCGGAGTTCCCGGCTGGCCCAAACAGTGGGGCGTGTAAGCGTGTAATACTTGATCTTAGGGTTGTGAGTTCAAGACCCACATTGGGTGTAGAGCTTACTTTAAAAAAAAACTACGGAGAAAAATAGACACCCAAACTATGAAATACATATGCATTGATCAGAGTTTCTGAACCTCAGCACGACTGACATTTGAAGACAGACAATCCTTAGTGGTGGGGGCTGCCCTGTTCTTTGCAGGCTGTTGAGCAACGTCCCTGGGGTCCGAGTACATGCTGCTGGAGGCCCGACACACCCCTTCAATCCTAAAGGCACTTACGTAATACAACAATATGATCCCTTAATTGTGTGCACCATTTCTGAATGGTTATACAATTGCTTAATTATTTCGCAACCAGCCTGAGCAGGAAAGTTGCCTGTCAATTCCTTCAACTTCCTACAGAATGCTCAACTCAGGTGGGTTCAGCTGCCTGATCCCAGTCGATCGATAGCATTATAATAATGGCAGTAACCAAAATCTTTTGCCGTGGACGGCGTTTTACAATCTCTCAGTTTCTTTATCCGTATTTGGGCATCACCAGAAATGGTAAACAGCACTGTTTAGGGAAACTAAGATACAGAGAAAGTCCCCGAGGTAGCACACTCACATAGCAATTTGGGAGAAATACAGAGTGGAAATTTGATAGTCTAAATATGATACCCTCTACATTTTGCCTTACCATTCACTCTGGCTTCCAGACTCCTCCCTTCATTTCAAGAAACAGAAAAGGAATATATTCAAGTATGCAATATGCATGCATTGCAAGTACATTTATTTTTCTAAATAGAATCTGTTTTCTCCATGGCTTCATTAACACACCAAAGAATCATTTGCCGGCTTGCAACCAATGTTTTGGGTCAGTGTGAGATGAAATTCATTTTGAGTCATTTCTGGAGCAGCCACTTCAAGCATGGTGGTGCCTGTTAAAATACTTTAAAGGGTTTGTTTTTTTTTGTTTTGTTTTGTTTTGGTTTGGTTTTTAAAGAAGGAGAAGGAGGAGGAGAAGGAGAAAAGGAAGGGAGAATGAAACAAAGATGAAAGAAAGAAAGAAAGAAAGAACGAAAGAAAGAGGGAGGGAGGAAGGAAGGAGAGAAAAAGAAAGAAAGAAAGAAAGAAAGAAAGAAAGAAAGAAAGAAAGAAAGGAGAAAAAGAAAGAAAGAAAAGAAAGAGAGAAAGAAAGGAAGAGGGAGGGAGGGAGGAAGGAAGGAGACAGAGAAAGAAAGAAAGAGAAAAGAGAAAGATAGGAAGAGAAAGAAAGAAAGAAAGAAAGAGAAAGAAAGGAAGGAGGAAAGAAAGAAAGGAAGGAAGAAAGAAAGAATGAAAGGAAGGAAGGAAGAATGAAAGAAAGGAAGGAAGGAAGAAAAGTAAGAAAGAAAAGGACATCATTTTGTAAAGAAGTTTTCTGTTCTTATTGTGGTCTGCATGGTTCTCCCAAAGTAATGAATATTTGGTCATCAGGAGACCCATAGGTACCTTGAAATAATCTGCAATACGTTGTGATGCATGTCTTAGTGTATTTTACTTGGACGTGGGTCTATGTGTTTCATGAGATTCTGAGAGGAGTCACAGGTGCTAAAATATTAAGCTTTATTCATTCATCCGTTCATCCGTTCATGAAGAAATCATTGTGCATCTATCGTCTGCCAGGCAGAAAATTGAGTGTAACCAAATCCTGGAAGTCCAAAGGACCTGTAACACTCTAGAAAATAAATAGTTAACCAAGGGGAGGGCCTAAAGCATCTGGTTGTGGGGGTGGGGGGTACCAGAAGACAAATACGGGAGAAAGTTTGAAGCTCACACCAAAGGGTCATGACTTGATCTTGAATGTTACTCGAAATCCACTAAACATGCTAGAAGTTGTAGTGAACAGAACACGTGTTATCCTTATAAAGATGGCCCGTCCAGGGGCACCTGGGTGGCTGTCAGTTGGGCGTCCGACTTCAGCTCAGGTCATGATCTCACAGTCTGTGAGTTCGAGCCCCGCGTCAGGCTCTGTGCTGACGGCTCAGAGCCTGGAGCCTGCTTCCAATTCTGTGTCTCCCTCTCTCTCTGCCCCTCCCCTGCTCATGCTCTGTCTCTCTCTGTCTCAAAATAAAAAAATAAAAATAAAAAAATAAACATAAAAAAAAAAAAAGATGGCCCATCCAGGAGCAGGCAACTTCAGAGACAACTCAACGCTTACAATCCTGCCCTCACTAAGGTAAGTGTGGCTTACTGCCTTATTTTCCTCTGGCTTTCCCTAGTTTTATAAAAAAAAATAGCCACACATATCTTGCAACGTGAGGCTTCGTATCCAGCTCATTCTACCCCGGATTCTTTATAAAAGATTCCACGAGTCTGCTGCCATAATGTTGGCCATATATCGACTTCTTCTCCATCATGTAGGTTATGTGTTCTTGACCCTCTCATGGCTCCTTCCCCAATTCCTAGACCTTTCTGCTTCCCCTCTGGGTTTTATGTACTTCAAGCGTGGAGAATTGGGAGAGTCGGCGGATACCCGAGAGAGGCAGGGTGGATGGAGACAACCCCCTGAGGACACAGGTCAGAGGAAAGAGCATTGGAAGATCATCACGGATGTGCACAAGGGACTACAACTGTCAGTAGCCACAAAAGCAACACCAGGAGGGACGTGGACGGAAAAGTAAAGGAAGCCGAGGCTAGTCCTGAAGAATGGTGTCTCTTTTTTCCTGACATGTAGTACAGATTCCTTTCAAAGATGCCTAAAGGTTTGCAATCGTCTCTGAAGGAAATGGGGGCAAGGTTTGAGGAAGGATCATGTGAGGCAACATTGCCCTTCGAGATCGGTCCACCTGGGACCTATAGCTTGGTCTCCTTTGGAAACAAAGGGTTTGCAGATGGGGCTTGGTTAAGAATCTCCAAATGAGATCGTCCTGTACTTAGGGTGGGCTCAGTCCAATGAGAAGTATTCTTAGAGAAGGAGGGAGGGGACGCCTGGGTGGTTCAGTCGGTCAAGCGGCTGACTCTCAATTTCGGCTCAGGTGGTGATCTCACAGTTCGTGAGTTCAAGCCCCACACGGGGCTCTGTGCTGACAGTGGGAGCCTGCTTTGGATTCTCTCTCCTTCTCTCTCCACCCCTCTCCTGCTCTCTGCCTCTCTATGTCTCAAAGTAAATAAATAAACTTTTTAAAAATTATGAAAGAAGGGATGAGATACAGAGAGGAGAAATCCACGTGAGGACGGACACAGAGATGGGACAGACAGGGCCACACGCCCAGAATGGAGAATGGAGCACAGCCCCGCCCCGCCTGGATCTCAGACTTCTGGTCTCCAGAGCTGCGAGGGGATAGGTTTTTGTGGTTTTCAGTCACTCCCTCAGTTTATGTTGACTCGTCGCGGCAACCGTAGGAAAGCGATGCAGGCCACAAGAGAAAAATACCAGGCAACAAATGTTGGAAAGGGAGACTCGAAACTTATACAGGCGAATAAGCCACTTGGTTGCCAATGTTCTCACGCACTGTTCCAACGCCGGGCAAAGCTGTGAAAGACTCAAACAGACGGTCGTGCAGTAGAGACTTTGGGAGAGCTAATCCCCCTAGTGCCAAATGCAAACTCTGCAATCATTACCTTCTTCTAAAGACCGTGATGGCTAAACTATTCACGATGCTTCTTTTTTTTTTTTTATTTGAGAGAGAGAGAGAGAGAGAGAGAGCACAGGTGGGGAAGGAGCAGACACAGAGGGAGACACAGAATCCGAAGCAGGCTCCGGGCTCCGAGCTGTCGGCACAGAGCCCGACGCGGGGCTCGAACTCACAGACCGGGAGATCATGCCCTGAGCCAAAGTGGACACTTCACTGCCTGAGCCACGCAGGCGCCCTGAAACTTCAAAGTAAGGCCCAGGATATGATGGAGATCCTTGTTCTGATAAGACACACGCTCTTGGTTGAGCTGCAAAGCCTTCAGGCGTTTCCGCTTCTGCTGAGCAAGACTTCTCACGGGGGCCTACTTCTTTCCAAAGGGGGCCGTTTACTGCTTAAGGGAACAAGTCATCGTCTTGATCCTCTCAAGAAAAACAGCTGCTTCTTCCTTGGTGTTTATTAAGGTAAATTTCACAAAACACGGCCTCGCCCGCTTCCCGGCATCCCGTTCACGGTGCCGGGGAAACAGCATTTCTAATCCCCAGACGTCGTCATCCGGTGTTCCCCTTCTGGTGCCACACGTTCTTCCCACGAATTTGTCACGCCGTGCGCCTTGTTTCCACAAAAACCGAGAGAGGGGTGCGGGCCCTCGATCTCCTCCAGCACGGCGAGGAAGAGACGCGTTAACATCGCCTTGACTTTTTCTCTGGTTCTGTCTTTGCAGCCGAGTCTTTTGTGTAAACCCGAAGGCCGGCTCTACAAATGTCATTCCGACCGCAGGGAGCCCCGGGCCCTTCCAGGCTGAAGTGCTCTCTATTATTTAATACGGCTCTGAGATAATCTTTTCAACTGCCGTTTTCTAGGGAGAACCCTCAACGCGGACCCTGAACGGAACGGATGCCAGCCTCTATTCACCAAGGGACACCCTCAGTTAAGTGACTTTTACCTTCCTCCGATGGGACCCTGATCGGAAGCCTGTGATAGCAACATCACACAAATGTTGTCTTGCCCAGAATGTGCAAAGAACGCCTCTCCCATTCATACGGCAACTACGAATCCATCCAGGGGAAGAAACACACACACACACACGAACAACAACCACAACAACAAAACAAGTGATTTTACCTTAAAATCACTTATGGAGTCATGACTTTGTGCTGCATTGCTGAGACCAAAACACGGTTTTGGGGGAAATAAAACTATGGGGGAGGTAACCGTGTTTGTTAGTGATGCAAGACCCAGCTGATCCGAGCGGCTCTTGGTGAACTCAAGCAAAAGGGATACCCCAGCGTTTCATCAATTTGCTCACCCTGATCGATAAAATTCCACTGCTACGACCCACATAGGAAATGAATCCTAAGACACGCGTCATGGTAGAAAACAGGGTGACCGGTGCAATGTGACAAGGCTACGTTAGTAGGGACGCCTCACGGTGGCACGAAGGGTCAGAGATGTTTGTCCAGAAAAAAATGACATCTGCACCAAATTCGAAAGAAGTGTCCAGAAGACAGCCAGCTGAAAGCTTTGAGAGAACTGTCTCGAAGAGGGTAATTTTCTTATTCCAAGTGGAAATTGCCACATAGAAGCAAGAGGCAAGCCTATTCTGGGAGTTTGCGGTGGGTGGAACATGTAAGTAAGACAGGCAACCAGACACACAGATAATCAGGGTCCAGTCCACACAAGCTATCAAGGGACCCGTGATAAAGAGTATGGATCAGGGCACCTGGGTGGCTCATGTGGTTAAGCATCCGACCCTTGATTTCAGCTCAGGTCATGATCCCAAGGTCGTGAGCTCAAGCCCTGTGCCAGGCTCCACCCCGGATGTGGATTAAGATTCTCTCTCCGCCCCCCCCCCCCTTTCCTCTTTCTCTCTCTGTCTCTGTCTCTCTCTTTTGGAAAAAAGTCAAGCTGAACTATTTAATTATAATGTTAAAGTATCTCCCTTAGCAGGATTTTGATATAGAAACCCCTCACCGCCATGGCTTTGCAATTCCCCCACATGCTGTGACCCCCTTAAAAATCCGCTCTTAGGGAGTCTATGTTAATTTACTGAGTCTTAGTAGAATGTGTAAAACTTCTTCTCCAATAAGCTATGTCAAAATCTTAACCTCCAACACCTCTAAATGAAACCTGCTTGGAAACAGGGTCTTTGCAAATGTAATTAAGTGATGGATGGGGAGGTGAGCTCATCCTGGATCCGGTGGCCCGAAATCCAATGACAGGTGTCCTTGTAAGAAGATAGGGGAAGCCATGTGAAAATGGAGACAGAGACGGGAGGGACGCGGCCACAAGCTCAGGGACGCCTGGAGCCCCAGAAGCTGAAAGAGACAGGAAGGACCCTCCCCTGGAGCCTCAGGAGGGAGCACAGCCCTGCTTGGATCTCAGCAGACTTGCCCCTCCTGGATCTCAGCGACCCTGCCCTTCCTGGATCTCAGTGGCCCTGCCCTGCCTGGATCTCAGTGGCCCTCCCCTGCCTGGATCTCAGCGGCCCTGCCCTGCCTGGATCTCAGCGGCCCTGCCCTGCCTGGATCTCAGTGGTCCTGCCCCTCCTTGATCTCAGCAGCCCTGTCTTGCCTGGATCTCAGAGGCCCTGCCCTGCCTGGATCTCAGCGGCCCTGCCCCTCCTGGGTCTCAGTGGCCCCGCCCTGCCTGGATCTCAGTGGCCCTGCCCTGCCTGGATCTCAGACACTGGTCTCCAGAGCTGGGGGAGGATGAATTCCTGTTGTTTTAACAGAACCAGTAAGTATTTAACCAATAAGTTACTGATCATGTGTGATGGCAGCTACAGCAAACTTCTCTACCATGTAAACTACCAATACTAAGTGTAATAAAGACATAGCTATGTATTCATTTATACATTTACGAAAATGAAATAGAGCCACATTCTGGAGTGACTGTTCTCACATTTCAGCACATTTCTATTGCCACAGTGATTATGTCGGTCTCCAAGGATGATGACTTTGAATTTTCTTTGAATCCCCCAAATGTGAACAAAGCAAATTTAGGAGCAGTGACCTTTACTTCTCTCAGGCCACGGACTTTTTATTGTTCCATTAAAATGTGTTCCTTTTTGTTCGCAGTTCAACTTATTTCAAGAGTAGGATTTAGTGACTCATCACTTAAATAGAACAATGCAGATATTTAGTCTCATGCTTAATGGCTTAAATACTGTGCCACGAACCACAGGCCAACAAGCTGGAACATGGAAGTTTCCACCTTGCCCTGCCAAACACCAATGTGAACTAGCCCTGTGTAAAAGTAACCGGGGTGGCTTATGGATCTGGATTTAGTCTCCAGGACTCCACACCAGACATGCTTGGGTGTCTACCTGCGTGTAGAGTTGGCAGGAATGGAAAGACATCCAACACAGGAAATCAGGTGCCTACCTTACATTGCCTTTATCAAGCAAGGTTTGATCTTCTCTTCTCTGATACAGGGATGTCACAGTGGGCTCCAGGTAAAAAGAAATTGATTGGCATACGGCCAAAAGAAGTGAAAATAGGTACCCCAATACATGTACACAGATGTTCACAGCAGCATGATTGACAACAGCCAAAAAGTGGAAACAACTCGGGGCGCCTGGGTGGCGCAGTCGGTTAAGCGTCCGACTTCAGCCAGGTCACGATCTCGCGGTCCGTGAGTTCGAGCCCCGCGTCAGGCTCTGGGCTGATGGCTCAGAGCCTGGAGCCTGTTTCCAATTCTGTGTCTCCCTCTCTCTGCCCCTCCCCCGTTCATGCTCTGTCTGTCTCTCTCTGTCCCCAAAAAAATAAATAAAAAACGTTGAAAAAAAAAAAAAAAAAAAAAAAAAAGTGGAAACAACTCAAATGTCCATCAATGGATGGATGGATGGATGGATGGATGAGTGGATGGATGGATGTGTGGATGGATGGACAGATGGGTGAATGGATGGATGTGTCGATAGATGGATATGTAGATGGATGGATGGATGGATCAATGGATGGATAGATGGATGGATGGATGGATGGATGGATGGATGGGTGGGTTGATGGATGGACAGATGGGTGGATGGATGGATGGGTGGGTGGATGGATAAACAAAATGGGCTGCATGTCCACATAATGGAATACTATTCATTAATAAAAATGTAACACATGTGATACATGTGTTACAACATGGATGAGCCCTGAAAGCATTACACTGAATGAAGTTAGAGGCAAGAGACCACATACTGTACTATATTATCTGTATAAAATGCCCTGAAAAGACAAATCTATAGAGACAGGAAGTAGATCCGTGTTTGCCAGAACCTGTGACGGGTCCATGAGGGGTCACTGCTTAAAGGGTATGGAGTCCAGTTTGGGGTGATAAAAACATTCGGGACTACATAGACATAAAGGTTGCACAACATTACAGATGTACTAACCAACACTGAGTTGTATATTTAAATGGCTACTTATATGTTATATGAAATCTGCCTCATCAAATGATTCCCTAAATTCCTTTCAGCTCCAAATGTCCACAACAATGTACAGTTACAATTGTGCAGGTGTACAGTGTTCACCGTGAGTGAAGCCAAGTTATTTAAATTCACTTCACCGACCTCAAAGAAGATTGTGGTGTAAGTAATACGCTGTATAAAGTTGTAGAAGCGACTGACAAAAGCCAACTGCCCGAGGAGGATCCTACTGAAAAGCCTTGCTGCCCGAAGTGAGTGCTGGGACCACCCCCCTCCAGCCGGTGAGAGCTGCAGAATTTCAGGCTGTGGCCCAAACCTACCAGTCCATAATCTGCACTTTCACAAGGTCCCCACGTGGTAGCAGGTGCATCAACAGGTGGTAATTTGACAACGGCTGGTCTACGTGAATTTGGTCTGTAAGTTCTGGCAAGCATTCAGAAGAGAGACACTCACACATAGACTTAATCTGCCATTTCATAATTATTTTCTATTCTAATTTAAAGCCCTCGATAACCTCCTTCTATCATTGTCTTATCACCTTTTATAGTGTAAGCAGACTCTTTTTGAGGACGTACGTTACTACGGAAACACACAAAGCCACTAATCAACACTAACGCAAATCCAACAAGAGTGACTCAGTGTGAAAGGTTAAATATCTTTCCTGATAAGTGCACACGCCATTCATGGCAGAGAGATTATATGCCCTCTCATGAAACAGAGAGGTATATGAGCAAGTAAATGGGTCAGTGGACAGGTATATGGGAAAATACACTATATCCTCATGGAGGGAACATCTTTTCTTTTATCCCATGTTAACTCCTCTCCAACTTTTATTTGGATTATTAAAAACAATCTTTTTAATTCACGAAAGAACTACTTGCGTGTAGTTTGACACGGTCTCCCAAATAATTAACTGATTTAATTTCTTGTTTGTTTTCCCTCTGTGTTCTAAAAAAATGTTCTTTAGTGCTCACTTGAGAAGAAAGCCATTAATAAGCTTTACATGTCTTAGCATCAAGTGAAAATGAAGACAATGAAAACCAGGAACTTAGTCAATCTTTAATGTTGGGGGATACATTCCCCTAGAACACTGAGAGGATGAAATTATGAACAATGGAAACACTATGCAAAACCCTCTTTTATATGCTTTGCAATCAATTAGGAAGAGACCACAGTGAGAGACACTTCCTCACCCAACGCTATGAATGAAAAATGAAATCATCAGGCACTATCCATTTTGGAAAGCAATATAGCACCATCTACTAAGTGTGAAGAGGTGTCTACAATCCAGGCATCCTGAGGACCTCAAGAGGTATGGGTGATAATTTTCCCCAGAGTACCATCTGTAGTAATAAAATAATAGGAACGACCAAAATGTCCATCGATGGCAAGATGGACAAAGACACTGTGGAGACGGTTCCATGTGTGGTGTTTCCTATTGCCTAACAACGTGCCTTCAACTCAACAGATACTATTCCATGGAAAGGCAAGTTCCATATGACCCACAAGAAATGATTCCATGTATACAAAGCCAAAGGCACAAAATACTCAATGCATTGTGTATTGGTACATAGACACAAAGTAATACTCTTAATAAGCGAAGTCAATTAAAACATATGAAATTCAGTTGAGTGCTTCCTCTTGCAAGCAGATAGAAGTTAATGGAATCAAGAAGTCAAATATAAGAGCATTAGTTTTTTTATTTTTTAATTTTTTATTTTTTTTTAATTTTTTTTAATGTTTATTTATTTTTGAGACAGAGAGAGACAGAGCATGAACGGGGGAGGGGCAGAGAGAATCAGAAGCAGGCTCCAGGCTCTGAGCCATCAGCCCAGAGCCCGACGCAGGGCCCGAACTCACGGACCGCGAGATCGTGACCTGAGCTGAAGTTGGACGCTTAATCGACTGAGCCACCCAGGCGCCCCGCATTATTTTTTTTTAATGGGGACTGGAAACGATGGTGATTGGCTCATGGCTGTTCTATGTATTTTGAAGCACTGTATTCACATATATTTTATAAATTGTTCTTGTAAATCCTGAGTATGCATTTTTAAAATGTCCATCAAAAAAAACAGAGTGAATCTAGAGTACTTGCAAATTCAACAGACACTAAATAATTCCTTTGAATATATTCATAAAACTCAGCCATATACCAGAATATAAGAGAAATCTCAATGCATTTAAAATAATCAAGAGCATACAAATTCCCTCTCTGATCACAGCAACTAAGAGAGACGACAGCAAGAAAATAAAAAAGACAGTTTTTTAAAAAACAGATTGTATATTTGGAATACAAGAATTGTAACATAAAAATGTGTATTCAGAATAATAAAATATGCAACCCTAATTAATTCATAGTTTACAAAGGAAATCAGTGGTCCATATCTGCTCACAAAATGAAGTTACTTAGAACAGTAAAGGTTTTATTTGCTCATTATGCTGGTGGTCAGCAATGTGGGTTAGTTTCAACTCAGTGGTTCTTCCGCTGCTCCCATCTTGGGTTCCTCAGGAGCCCATTTGCCAAGACCATGGGGACCAGATGAGGTCAGTGCGGGATCCTTCGCGACTGGTCTCAGACCCCAAGCAGGCAAGAGAGGCAGCTCCAAGGGGTTTAACCAAGCCTCCCACCTGGCTGTGCAGCTCACAGTCCTTTGGTCAGAGGAAGTCACAGGACAATATCAGATTCAAGGTGATGAAGAAGTAAAATCCATCTGTCAGAGGAAGGAGGAGAAGATCGATCACACTGAAAAGGTGTCTACCAATCGGGATGAGGAATTCCTGGCTAGCTTTTGGCTATCTGCTTAACCAAACAGAGGTTTAATTACCACATATTTACATATTGAAGAAGCTCTGGGAATAGAGGAGTTTTGGGATAGATATAGATTGAGATAGAGAGAGAGGTATAGATGTAGATACATGGATGGGCGGTTGTATGAATGGATGGATGGATATAGAAATACATGATACAAGGATGAATAGATAGATGGATAGATATACAGATATATAATAGAAGATGGATGGATGGATGGATGGATAGATGGACAGATGGATGGCTGATGGGTGGATGGATGGATAGGTGATGGATGGATGAATGGGTAGATAGATAGATAATAGATGATGGGTGGATAGATGGATGGATGGATGGATAGATAGATAGATGATGGATGAATAGATAGATAGATAGACAATAGATGATGGATGGATGGATAGGTGCTGGATAGATGTACAGATGGATGATGGGTGGATGGATGGGTGGATAGATTGATAGATAGATAATAGAAGATGGATGGATGGATGGATAGATGGATGGATGAATGGCTGATGGGTGGATGGATGGATAGATGATGGATGGATGAATGGGTAGATAGATAGATAATAGATGATGGGTGGATAGATAGATAGATAGATAGATAGATAATAGAAGATGGATGGATGGATGGATGGATGGATGGATAATAGATGATGGATAGATGGATGGTTGCATAGCTGATGGATGCATAAATAGATGGATGGCTGATGGGTGGATGGATGGATAGATGATAGATGGATGAATGGGTAGATAGATAATAGATGATGGGTAGATGGATGGATGGATGGATGTATAGATAGATAGATGATAGATGGATGAATAGATACATAGATAACAGATGATGGATAGATGGATGGTTGGATAGGTGATGGATGGATGGATAGATGGTAGATGGATGGATGAATGGGTAAATGGATGGATGGGTAGGTGATGGGTGCATGGATGATGAATGGACAGATGGATGGATAGATAGATAGATATGGAAAATAGGTAAATAGAGAGATGGTAGTTAGATCTCCCAAAACGTATATAAATGTGTAGACATCGATAGTTTTTTTAAAAAAAAAATTAAAAGTTCAACTATAGAAATTAGTAAAAGAACAGTAGAGGAATCCCCAAATAGGAAAACAGCAACCATCAGAAGAAAAATTAATGAAATAGAAACGAAGCGTACCACAGGGGAACATCCGTAGATCCTCAAATACCTACAAGGAAGTTTATGTGAAGCATGCAGCAGTAGTAAATGAAGACCCTGAGGTCCATCCTGAAGGTGGTTTATGCAGGACGCTGGTGGCAAAGTCAGGTGGAGGGACGGATTCTGCGACAGCTCAGAGACGCGGGCGGAGTTTGCTGTGTAAACGTGAGGGTCGTCAGCTGAACGTGACATTGAAAACCATGCGGCCTTAGGAGGGCACAGACACCCATTCTACGGGATCTTCTCTAGCTGCAATAGTTGTTTTTTTTTTTAATTTTGTAAATATTTATTTATTTCTGAGACAGAGAGAGACAGAGTGTAAGCGAGGGAGAGGCAGAGAAAGAGGGAGTCAAAGAATCCAAAGCAGGCTCCAGGCTCTGAGCCGTCAGCACAGAGCCTGACACGGGGCTCAAACTCACACACCGTGAGATCATGACCTGAGCCGAAGTCGGACTCTCAACCGACTGAGCCACCCAGATGCCCCTGCAATAGTTCCCTTTCAGTTTTGCAACTCAGCATTTGAGCTCTGTCTGAACACCTTTGTCACTTCAGCCGCGGCCAAAGTGCCTGCTTTTACAAAAACCAATATTTAAAGTCATCAAGAAAAACAAAAGCAAAATCTGCCAGTCTCTTCTTATCACAGAGGAAAACTCTGCCTCCGCGACTATCTGCAGATAAACAAGACGTTCAATCAACGTGATTTTCTACTTGAAAGTGTTTGTCTCCTAAGACAGATGTACGAATATCTTTCCATAATCTACTGAAGTTCCCAGCGTTTGCTGTATTTACTCTTGACATTGAGACGTTTCATGTACATACTAAACCCTCTGAACTGTCATGTTTCTATTCAACAGTTTTGTTTTGTTTTATTATTTTATTTTATTTTACTTTTCAAAGCTCATATATTACAAGAAAATTAAACAACAACCACAAATCTATACAGCATGCACAATGAAAAAGTTTCAAATTTTCCAAGGAGTCAAAAGATGAAACTCTCTCTAGCTAGTGTACACAAACAGGTCAGTTAGAACGCTGACTCTCACCATCTACTAAAGATACAAGAGCCTGGGGCGCCCTGAGGGCTCAGTCGGTTGAGCGTCCGACTTCAGCTCAGGTTACGATCTCCCAGCCTGTGAGTTTGAGCCCCGCGTTGGGCTCTTTGCTGACGGCTCAGAGCCTGGAGCCTGCTTCCGATTCTGTGTCTCCCTCTCTCTCTGCCCACCCTCCTCCCCTGCTGTCTCTCTCTGTCTGTCTCTTTCTGTCAAAAATAAATCAACGTTAAAAAATAAATAGAGTAACACTTTGTTGAAAAAAATTAAAAGATATAAAAGCCATTTTGCATGCCAACTGCATTGATTCCATAGCTTGTCTCAATCTTTCTTGTGGACTGTGTTTGTTTTTGTTTTTCTGCAAAAAAACAGTCCTCCTGACTGTGTGACAGAGTGTGAGCAGGGGACGGGCAGAGAGGGACGAGGACACAGAATCTGAAGCAGGTTCCAGGCTCTGAGCTGTCAGCCCAGAGCCCGACGCGGGGCTCAAACTCACACGCCGTGAGATCCTGACCTGAGCAACGTCAGATTTTTAACAGAATGAGCCACCCAGGCGCCCCATGCTTAATATCATTTTAATAAAAACCAAAAGTTTGGGATGGAGATCAGAAGATCAGCCATGATAAATATCTTTATATTTTGTGCTAGAATTGATTTTCTTTTTAATTCTTGGAGAATTTTTTCATTCTGCTTTTTTTAAAAATAATGCTGTGAAATTTACTTTTGCCCATACCCCAATGTCATGCTTTAGGTCAATGGCTCTCAGTTAAGTGTTGTTTTACCACTCTTATTTTCCCTGCAGGAGACGATAGAAAACTCCTGGAAACATGCTTGAGTATCTGAGGTCGACACTCTAGAATGCCACTGGGATCTAGTGGACAGAGATCAAGGATGCTTGTAACAAACATCCCAGAGGCCCTGGACGGCCCCACCTCAAGGAATCGCTCACCCCTACCTCTCCACAGTGCCGAGGCTGAGAAAGTCTGGCTTAGCAAAACAAAATTAAAATTGTGCACTAAAAAAAAATGTGAACTAAGTCCCGATAACAGTAAGACAGGCTCCCCCATCCCCAGCTTTGCTTGAAATCTGATGGTGCACATTTCCACCATAATTTCTCAATGGCTTCAACTGTTACGACACGCAGATGACCCCCCAGCAAACACATGAGCTTACACAGGCTGACTAGGAAATTATTAACACAGAAGATACGTAGAACAGGATGTGAGTCAGTATGAAACTATGAAAGAGAGAGAGAGGGGGCAGAGAAAGGGCAGAAAGAGAGAGGGAGAGAGAATCCCAACCAAACTCCACACTCAATGCGGAGACCGAGGGGGGTTCCATCCCACGTGTCTGGGATCACGACCGGACCCAAAATCAAGAGTTGGACGCTCAACCGACTGAGCCACCCAAACGCCCCCCCCCCTTTTTTTTTTTAATTTTTTTAACGTTTATTTATTTTTGACACAGAGAGAGACAGAGCATGAACAGGGGAGGGGCAGAGAGAGAGAGGGAGACACAGAATCTGAAACGCCAAAACCCCTTTTTAATTTCTGTTTTGATTTGGCTTTTATTAACCTAAAACACGTTTATCCATGAGGCTTGAAAACATCACGCAAAGTTCATGACGTCAAAAGTGTCCGATTGCATTTATACACAATGTCTGACTGGAGGGTGTCAGGTGTTCGCGGAGGGGTGGGGAAGGGGGTGCCATGGGGATAGGGTCTCATTTAGGATGATGAAAACGTCCTGGAGCTAGATAATTGTGGGGGTTGCAGCACATTGTGGGTATACTAAACGGACCTGAATCGTGCCCTTTAAAATAGTTAAAATGGTAACTTTTGCATGTATTTGATCGCAATAAAAAATTTTTAAATGAATACTCTTTACCAGTGGCTGGGATGTGGGGGACATGGGGCCACACGGCCCAAAGGTTACAGAGTTGCAGTTAGAAAATGAGTAATTTCTGGAGATCTAAGGCACAACATTGTGACCATCGTGAGCAGCACTGTATTACTTGCTTCAAAGTTGCTAAGAAACCTCATCTTAATTTTTACCCCCACAAAAAAGAAATGGCAATACTGTGACCTGACCAAGGGTTCATCTAACACTGTGGTAGAAATCATATTGCAACATTTAAGTGTATCTATGCAACACGTTGTACCCCTTAAACTTACACAAGGCTCTATAGCAGTTACGTCTCGCTAAAAATGTTCAGTAAATTAAATGGTGCACGCAAGTAAATAAATTAAATGCAGAAACGACAATAGTTAACATATGCACACACACACACACACACACACACACACACACACACACAGAGGCAAAGATTCCCTACAAGTTTACTTAAAGTGAAAAATTACATTGTTTCATTTGAGAGCAAGCTGTTAACATTTCACAATGCAGAACATTGAAAAAAAAAAACCACAAGGAATATTTTGTTGCTATTTTAGCAGAGTTACACAACATTTTTCAAGTACATGTTTCTTGTATATAGATAGATTGGTTGAGATCATAGTTCTATGGCAATACTCAGGGATATATAGTATTTTTATTTTGGGGGGGCTCCTGGGTGGCTCTGTGGGTTAAGCGTCCGACTCTGGCTCAGGTCATGATCTTACGGTTCATGAGTTCGAGACCCACGTAGGGCTCTGTGCTGACAGCTCAGAGCCTGGAGCTGCTTCGGATTCTGCGTCTCCTGCCCTCTCTGCCCCTCCCCTACTCACACTCTATCTCTCTCTCTTAAAAATAAATAAACATTAAAAAGTTTAAAAAAATATATTTTTATTTTATATATTCATTATTTAAGCACCTATTTAGTGAGACATCCGTATATGGTAGGAAGAAAGAAAGAAAGGAAGAAAGAAAGGTGACGTGCGTGACAAGAGTGCTTGACCCCCTTGTGTTGTGTCGGTCCGAGTCTCCCAAGAGCCTTGCAAAGGGGGATCAGCCCTGTGACAGACGTACTGGGGAAACTCCTGGGCAGAAAAAAAATGACAGGATGTGTGGCGTCCCAGCAGACTCCAGGATGAAGTAACCAGACCATCCAGGACACTCCTGCAGCCAAGGTCACACACACACGTTTTGAGGACAGAGGGTTACTCTTATCCCAGGACGACACATCCCGAAATGAAGATGTCTTCTCCGTGATCCTCTTTATTAAGTTTTGTGGTAGTCTGCATTCCTGTGCTTCTGTAACTGATTTAATTTTTTAATGTTTATTTGTTTTTGAGACACAGAGAAACAAAAGGAGAGCAGGAGAGGGGCAGAGAGACAGGGAGACACAAAATCCAAAGCAGGCTCCAGGCTCCCAGCTGTCAGCAAAGAGCCCGATGCAGGGCTCGAACTCATGAACTGTGAGATCCTGACCTGAGCCGAAGCTGGACACTTAACCCACGGAGCCACCCAGATGCCCCCGGGACTTATTTAAATATTCTCCTGTTGATGGAGACAGAGTGGCTGCGTAACCAACGGTCCTGAGAAAAAAACACCCATCGTCCAGAATAATGTCCCATCTGGAGACCCACCTGCTGGAAGGAATTATAATTAAGACAATGACAAGGCAAGTTCAACGCAGGTGTGAGGGGAGAGGGGGACAGATGTTGGACCGCCTTGGGTCGCGGCTCAAATATCAATGCAGCAGTCTCACACTCCAACGTTGGGCTCTGGGGTCTCCTTCCTCCCCCTGAAAACACAAGAACAGGATGCATTTCATCAAAGTCAGAGCATTGTTTATATACACTATGAGCTCTGGGGACCTTTCCTTAACACTCACAAGCCATGAAGACGAATCGTTCTTAATAAACACGCACCCAGATAAATGTAACAATCCGGCTTGAAGCCACAGCAGAATTATTTCTAGGATTTAATGGGCTTAATTCTGCATAAACAACATGTTATAGGGGGAAAAAAATATATATGTATATATAAATTATATATATATAATAAATTATATATAATTATATATATATAATTATATATATATAATTATATATATAAATATATAATAAATATATATAATTATATATAAATATATAATAAAAATATATATTTATATATAATTAAAAAGATATAAATATAATATATATAATTATATAATATATATAAATTATATACACACATATATATAAGTAACTCTTTATAATAATATTTTAACTGAAATTAAGTGCTTGATTGATTTTTAGCAAGTGTGTTTGTCTTTGGAACCCCATCTCATTCCACATGGACTTAAGACGGTGTGTTACACAGTTAATATCCAATTCTGCGCAAGAACATGCTATAGATATTCTTGTATGTTTTGATTTCCTGGAGGTAAAATCGTTAATACCTTTTCCCCCACTCAGGCTAGGTGCCCCATAAGCGCCCATGGCATGAGAAAAGCGTAAAGCAAAAATACGTCAAAGGAAACCAACGTTTCCACCTGGCAGCATTGAAATTGTATTTACATTTGGTGTTCCCTTGGAAAGTGACAAGTTTCAGGTCTTGTCAGATCCACCCTACAGGTAGATCTCTCTGCTGTGATGCCGTCTTGCTCAAGGTGAGAGGGATAATTCTTGCTGTCACGGCAACAGGGGATCCTTCATGGAGAGACCTATCCACGAGGCGATCCACGCGGACCCTGTGTTGTCAGAGAAGATGGGGACACGGGGTGGCCTGAGGCCACTGGAATCATCTCTTGTTGTCCATTAATTGATCATGTATGCATGGCTTTCCTTCTGGGTTGTCTGTTCCGCTGCACTGATCTGCGTGTCTACACTCGAAATTAATATAACGCAGTGTGTTAATCATACTTCCGTAAAGAGGGGGAAAATCCCATTAACACAACCCAGCCTTCTTTGCTTCTATCCTCCCTCATTTCAAAGCCTCCAATTAAATACTTCGCCCCAAGTGTCCGAGCTGAGCGGTTGAGGACTGGGCTCTTACCTACGCGCAAAGTCGGTCTCCTTTTCGTTACAACTTATCTTCTGCCCAGCAGCCCGCCGAGCAATGAGACATGATCAAGAATCCCCCAAATGCCCGTGTAGAACGAGAAAGCTACTCACGCCTGTGGACCGTGAGGAAACGTGAAAAATACTGGAAGGCACCCAAACACACACGCTTCACTCCACACGGTTGTAATTGTGAGTTCACCTAAAAAGGTTGGCTTTTCCCGTTCCCTGTGCACGTGAGATACGCGAGCCACAGATTGTCTGACATACATCACCAAGTCCTCCACCAGCCGGATAAGAACTTTTATGCGAAATGGCCCATGTGTCTTCATTTCCATCTTTAAAAGCGCATCCACGGACCAGATGCATCCGTAGCTTAAAAATTGCTTCGCGGTGACACGAATAGAAAACCGTAATGTCTCATTTAATTAGCAACGGAATTAAAATGCAAGAATGCAGGAGAACAAAGCTGAGTGTTTCTCAAGTGATGTGTCCAAGTTTCTTTCTTTCTTTCTTTTTTTTTTAAACCCGACACAAATCCCCCTTTCGCCAAATGTTACCATTATGATGCATTCTCCCCACCGGAGTTAGATGCCTACATTCTCGTCGAATGACTCATTGCGCACACGTCTTATTGCGCAAAATTGCCCGGAAGACAAAAGTGTTAACAAATATATGGAGAGAGGCATCGGATGGATTCCTCCCCGGAGCCCTCAGGAGAACCCAGCACCGTCAACCCCTTAATCTCAGAATTAATGACTGTCAGAACTGTTAGGCGATAAATTTATGTTATTTAAGGCACTCAATTTGTGGTACTCTGTTATGGCAACATTAGTCAACTCACACTTTTGAGTAGAAAATTAGGAGATTCAGAACACTTGCAGGTATCTTTATGGTTTATGCTCATGACCACTTTGGTCTTATTAAAGCGCTAATTAGAACATATGTCACATTTTGATTTTTTTTTAAAGTCTACGCATTTTTTAAAATAGTTATTATATTTCTTTTGTCGGCCTGTTTCCGTGGCTTTTGGACACTGCCTCCTTCCTGTGGCCACACATGGCGTGCTCTCTATGTCCTTGTCTCCTTTTCTTTCTTTTTTTAATGTTGACTCATTTATTTTGAGAGGTGGGGAGGGGCAGAGAGAGAGGGGGACACAGAGTCCGAAGTGGGCTCGGGGCTCGGAGCTGTCAGCACAGAGCCCGACGCAGGGCTTGAACTCATGAACTGGTAGATCATGACCTGAGCAGAAGTTGGACGCTTGACCGACTGAGCCACCCAGGTGCCCCCTCACCTCCTGTTCTTATAAGGTCACAGGCCCTATTGGACTAAGGCACATCCTACTGACCTTATATGCCATTAATTATGTCTTAGAGACTGTATCCAAATACATTCTGAGTTACGGGGAGTTAGAATTTCAAGGTATGTATTTGTGGAGGCCACCATTCAGGCCATAATATAACCCATTATAACCAACCTTCAGATGCCCCAAACCATACCAATGGAGACCCATTGGTAAATCTCTACAGTTCCAAAAAGGGAAACCCTACTGCACCTGAGATGTAGCCGTGGAGTATACTAAACATGGGAGATCCTCCCTGGGGGAGAACAAGTATACCTGCACTTGGGGAAGGAGGCCGTGCGGGTCTTCCTTAGAGAACGCACACCCTAAGCTGGGTCTCCATACATGGGCTCCCTATTCTCCTTTCCCAAATATTTCTTCCTACTAAAGTAGCGATGTTTTCCTTTTGCTAGAAGACCTTGGGTGTGTGGAGGCTGAATAAACGTTCCTCGGCCATGGGTTGCCTGGGCATCTGGAAGAATCACTCAACCCCACAGATTCTGAACTTGGAGTTGCACGAAGTGAGGAGATACGCATGAGCAATGCGACCCATGCTGTTGTCTTCCGCCATCTTGAATTCCCATTACCCTTCGGGAGCTAAGCCTTCCCCATGGAATCTTGGGCTGTCAGTCAACCTCCCCTTTCTACCTCCTCCAATGAGCCAGTGTCCCAGCCTTGACGAAATCTCTCACTTTGTCTTGGAATGCTCCAGGGAGACACCAGAGCCACAAAGGCAAAACGAAGCACCATCACAGTCACCTGCAGGACTTGTCACAACACAGATTGGCGGGTCCCACGTCCACAGATTCTGATTCTGTAGGTTGAGGGCAGGCCCCAAGAATCTGCACGTCTAATACATTCCCAAAGACATCTCTGTTGCCTCTGGTTCAGAGATAACACCACGGAGAACACGTGTGCTAGATCAAATTAGGATCAAGATCCTTCCAAGCATGATTGGGAGAGGGGAAAAAAAGGAAGATGGTCTATTATTTTCCTCCCATTGGCAACGTGCCCAAGGACCCTACGTGGCCGTCTTTTCCACAGCAAGGAGGAACTCTGCATGCCCAGTGAAATCCGTCTGCCAAGGACAGGGAACCAAAAGATGGAGAGGGAACCAGAGCACCGGTAACCCTGTTTAAGTCGTTCTACGCGGACGTGTCCCGGCCAGACCTAAACCAGCTGAAGTCACACAGCTTACACTCTTGTTTAAGCTGATTTAAGTCTGGTTTCGGTCACGTTTGGCAGAAAGAGACTTTATCAGCACAGTCTGATACTTTCTTTAAAAGGAACACAGAAAAATTAATTAGATTAAGTACTATGCAAAAAGATATTCTGTGCAGAAAAATCCATCGAGATCGTTGCCTCAAAACCACTCCAGTAAAACGGTGCTAAGATAACGATTTGCAACAGGCACTGGATGGAACAGCAAAAAAAAAGAAATGAAAAAAAAAAAGAAAAAGAAAGAAAAATGAAAGAAACAAAGAAAAAGAAAAACAACAACACCAAAGGTAATTTCCTTTTTGAAAGGGCCTGAGGCTTCCCCGCTGCATTTTACTAGATGTAAATAAAAGAACACGAATGCTTAGCAAATGTTCACCTATTTCCTTCTCTTTGTTGAATCGTGCATCAAAATAACAAGACAATAAAAATGCAGCCCTCACCACAAAAGCAGCCAAAAGAAAAAAAAAATAAAGTAAAAATGGTACATGACATGTAAGGGTGAAAAACTAATTCTGTTTGAAGTGATTACCCCCATACTCACTTGCTGGGTAGATTTTCTCTTTTTGTCATTTTTTTTTCAATTTTTTTCATGTTTATTTCTTTTTGAGAGAGAGAGAGACAGAGTGTGAGCGGGGGAGGGGCAGAGAGAGGGAGACACAGAATCCGAAGCTCTGAGCTGTCAGCACAGACCCTAACGCGGGGCGCAAACCCATGAATCGTGAGACCATGACCTGGGCTGAAATCAAGAGTTGGACCTTTAACCGACTGAGCCACCCAGGCGCCCCTGCTGGGTAGATTTTAAAATGACATATTCCTTTCTTTAGCATTAATACTGAATTTTTCTTTTACAAAATGAAATCTGCGAATCATGACACGTTTTATGGCGTAATAATTGAGGAATGGGGTCGCGTGTCACATAATTTTGAGCCCCTACTCGGGGGCTTAATCAGTTTGCCATTTTGCATTCCCTGCTTAGGTTATTTAAACTTTACTTTCCTCATCTGTGAAGTGGAAAAATGTAATCCCCAGCGAACAGAGTTCCACTGAAGGCGTAGACGATGAAGCTATTAACACAATCATCTGGAAGACGGTATAAGGCTCACACACACGTTAAATAATAGTAATCATGCATGTCAATATCATGCTTGACGGTCTTGAAAAACAATAAAATATTGCGAAATCCATAAGACAGTCTGGATTGTTTGTCATCTCATGGGACGAAAGAGAATTAGGTCTGGACTTTGGCACACTTCTCGGTCTCTGAGCGTGACAGAAAGTTCTCCTTCACTGGGAGGCATGGTAAATACCTCCATGCATGTAAACATCTCTTATCTGTCTGACGATGGAAACAATCGATGTGTTTATCCTTGATGACATGAAGAATCACATGAAGAATCTTCAGAGTTGGCCCTTGAGTCCCACTCAGGGGCACTAGACCCGGAAATCTGCACTCAGGAATCCTTCTTGGAGCCCGAAAGGCCAGCCAGCCAGGAATAGGAAATTATGAATCAATCCATCAATCAATATACCATGGAGGTGACCGACATCAATGTCACAGCGTCACTTCATTTTTGGGTTTCGAGGGGGTTGGACAGAGTTGTTAGGACTCTGGTTCTGGAATGGAGCTTTATGGGGTCAAATTGTGGCCTGGCCAGTGGCTGCCTGAGCATCCTCATTGTTTAACCCACTGGTGCCTCTGTTTCTCAATCCATAAAATGGGGATACACCCTGGGCCCACAAGTGTCTTATGACGAAAACTTGAACTACAGGTACACACCAGTGACAGACACATCATCAACACTCCGTTAGCCTTGAATGTACTATTATTTTGTCACAGCGCACTGGGTGGCTCGCTTCGATTTTTTAGAATCTAGGTATGACGGAGAAAAGCAGGTGAGTCCCTACAGTGGTAAAAACACACGAGCTGGGACAAGAGAGCCCTAAGGTAACACCGTCACAGGAGCTGGAGGTTAGGAGGTGGACATCCTTGGGGCACCTGTTGTTCCGCGTACCTGGACACAGGCTCAAAAGATAGTCACCCCAGGTATGTTTGCTGTTTATTAAATGTTCACCATGGACCACACTCAGAGCTAGACCTTTATGTGTATTATCTTGTCTAAGGCTCCTGATATTAGGCAGGAGGAATCTGAAGCTGGGAGAGATTCCCCACATTCCCAAGGAAGGACGCTTGTTCTGTCTAGTCAGGGAAGCGGGTGCTCTGATCTACTCACCTGCCATCCCTCTCACGGCACTCAGGTCTCCAGGGCGTCCTTCGGGTGTAGAACAGCTTCCCGGGGAATCCTCACTCATCCCCTCCTCCAAAGCTCCGTGTGGAAATTTCTGTCCTGAATGGGTCATCCCAGAAACCCAGAGCCTGGGCCCCGAACTCAAGAGCAAGACGACCCACACCAGAAAAGTCCCCGATGGAAAGCAAGCCCCTCCGAAATGCAGTAAAAATTCCCCTTTATTTAATTAAGATGCACCGCTTGATTCCTGTCTAGCCATTTAATAATTTTGTTTTTGCCATTAAATGGATTTTTACTTCCATGTAATTACTTTAATTTGTTTTGCGATACGCTCTCAGACACATCAATAATGCCTTCAGCCAGAACAAACGCTCGGACTCTTAAATCAAGTCAACACAGGCCTAATGTGACAATGCTTTGCCTTCACTACCAAAAGATGAAAGTAACTTGGGAGAAATTTGTCAAAACTGTAAATAAGTCTTCCGGGTGGAAAAAAAAAAAAAAAACACAAAAAACAAAAACCAGCAGCCAGAGGAGCGGTAATTTTTCCAACATCCTTTCTTAATATTAGGCTCCACGGGCTAATACACACCCTCAGGTAATAGAAACATCATTCTGTGTTTGATGTGGGTGGTTGATAACAAAATGAGCCAAGCAACTCTGATTCCGCCCCATCCTGAATCAGACACGCGGCTCAGAGCATCGGCACACAAAAATCACAGGTTCTCTGATCTTTCTGTTAGCTGAGAAACTACTAATTCGGGATAATTCAGGGGCGCCTGGATGGCGGACTTGTTGAAGCATCTGACTCTTGATCTCAGCTCAGGTCTTGATCTCAGGGTCGTGAGTTGAAGCCCTGCCTTGGGCTCCATGTTGGGTGTGGAGACTACTTAAAAAAAAAAAAACAAGAAAGAATAATTCATACCTGCTCTTCTAGGAAAAGCCGTTGAAGATAATGGGTATATTTTGAGTCTGAAAACCTTGAACATCTCAATGAGGAAGGCCGCTCATGCATCGATGGAAATTATTAATTACACTGATAATTATTTAGTATAAACGTGGCACCAACCACGATTTGGGCAACGAAGCTGGAATTAATCAAGCCCGTGGTTCATGGAGCTTTGTCTCTACCCCGAGGGTCAGTGTGTGTATGGAGGTCAGAGCACCTTATAAACAAACACGTCAGAGAGAGACAGACAGACAGAGAGACAGACAGATGACACAGGCGCCTGGGTGGCTCCATCGGTTGAGCATCCGACTTCGGCCCAGGTCATGATCTCGTGGTCTGTGGGTTCGAGTCCCATGTTGGGGTCTGTGCTGACAGCTCAGAGCCTGGAGCCTGCTTCGGATTCTCTGTCTCCCTCTCTCTCTGCCCCTCCCCCGTTCATGCTCTGTCTCTCTCTGTCTCAAAAATAAATAAACGTTAAAAAAAAAATTTAAAAAAAGAAATGAACATCCAAACGTGTCCCTGATACCTTTTCACTCCCTTCGACATTGGAACACTGTCCTTTCCTTTTGCCAGACAAAATGGTGGCCCTATTTTTCCTCTTTATTATCTCCTTCCTTCTGTCTACTTCTTTCAGACACACACACACACACACACACACACCAACATTAGACAATCCCCAAAGTATGTTTGTACACAACACAAAAAGTTCAGCACCATGGGGGACACCCTCAGCACTCATCGATTTCCATCTTCCACTTGAGACATGTGAGGGGGTGCTTCGGACCCTAGGTGCACAATTGAGAATCTACAGAAGTGAGGCTTTCCTGGCTTCCCACAATGAACCAGTGCACAGAGGGGACCAACATATGCTTCTCCCAGAGAGTCGTGTCTCATAGAAAGTTTCTACCGACTGCCTATTGTGATACAGCAAGAAAGACACCAGACCAGTGATTTCATTCTGTGTGCGCCCAATAGTGAGTCCGTGTAGGATTCTATGGCTGCTTTAGGCCCTGGGGAAATCACAGGAACTAAACCAAGAGCTTGTATGCAAGGAGTGTGTATTTAAACATTTAAATGAGGCGCCTGAGTGGCTTAGTCGGTTAAGTGTCCAACTTCCGCTCAGGTCATGATCTCACGGTTCGTGGGTTCCAGCCCCGCGTCGGACTCTGTGCTGACGGCCCAGCACCTGGAACCGGCTTCCGACTCTGTGTCTCCCTCTCTCTCTCTGCCCCTCCCCTGCTCATGCTCTGTCTCTCTCTGTTGCAGAAATAAACTTAAAAAAAATAAACACTACAAATAATAAAGAAAATAAGCACTTTAACGACTGCCTTCCAACTAAACTCCCACCTGAAAGGACATAAACTATCCACACGATCCCAATGCAAAGTGATAGCAGATAGGGATCTTCCTCTTCATCCTTCTGCTCTAAAAGTTTAATGAAGAAAAAAGGGAAGCGAAAAGAATAGAGAGAAAAATCATTCATCCTGCATTTTGTCCAGAAAGGGGTTATGAGAAAATCTGTGCGCTTTGGTGGCCCTTTTCATCTTGTGCATTTCTATACAAAAATATATTAGTTTCCTAAGGCCATCAGAAGAGATGACCACAAACTGGATGTCTTAAAACAAAAGGAATTCATCCTCCCCAGCTCTGGAGACCAGAAGGCTGAGATCTAGGCAGGGTAAGACCACTGAGATCCAGGCAGGACAGGACCACTGAGATCCAGGCAGGGCAAGGCCGTGCTCCCTCCTGAGGCTCTAGGGGAGGGTCCTTCTCGCCTCTTCCAGCTTCTGAGGCTCCAGGCGTCCCTGGGCTTGTGGCCGTGTCCCTCCCGTCTCTGCCTCCTCCTTCAAGTGGCTTCTCCTGTGTGTCTGCATCTCTCCTCTTCTATCTTGTATAAGGACACAAATATTGGATTAGTGCCCGCCCTACCGGCTTCCTTTGATTCCATCTGCAAAGATCCTTTTTTGAAATAAGGCCACATTCACAGGTACCTGACATTAGGACTTCAACATATCTTTTTGGGGAACACGATTCATCCCATGAGAAAAGGTAAGAAGCTGAGAGAAGCGTATGTGCGTAGAATAGACGATGTATTGGAAAAGTCCTAGAGGTAAAAAGTAAAATAGAAACTCGACAGCCTCGTGGGCCCTATGCTCAGTTTTACAGCTGAGGGTTGCATCATAAAGTCTCTGCACTCAGTGTTTAAAGCTCCAGAGGTTGTGTGGACCTGAGAAGGAGACCAATTAGCAAGGGCAGTGGACTCTTGCCTCACAAAGCAGCTGCTACAATGAGGACACAGGTCCCCAGTAGCAGATGTAGATGTGAGTCGTGTGCATGTCCCCAGCAACCTTCGGGGCCAGTGGGCGCTCGGACCAGCACCCTATGAAGCACATAATAAGGAGAAACCCGAGACCACCATCTATCTCCCTTCCTCACTTGGGCCCATCCCTCCAGCTGTCACACAAAAGCCACCTTGACAAAGAACTACTGACTTGCCCGATGTTACTCCTCAGATCCCATCATGCATCCCTCATACGTTTCTTTTCTCCATACTGAAGGTGGCTTTCCACAAAGGGCTCCTATTTAAAGAGCTATCAATAATGCATCCTTTGAGATGGATAGAAATGAAATGATTCACACTCTCGGAGCCCAAAGACGAGTTATGACGATGCTTTGGATTTTTACATCACTGTGGTCAACTAGCTCTCCTATCATCGATTTCTGGGAGGTGTTTCTCCCACTGAAACATTCGTACATAATTATTCCATGTAATCGTTACCCCAGAAGGGCTTTCTACCTCCAACCTTGCAACATGGAACACCCCAATCTCACATACAGACATCGTGAAACATATTTTGGAATGTCAGTGTATGTCACACGGTTTCAGTATTTCATCTCCCAGATAAACCATACAAAAGTATATGCTTTGTTTTAATTTTTGAACTTGTTTCTGCACCTTTCCCGTTATTGATATACGTCCTTTCAAGTAACATACCACCGTGGCCTTAAATGCTACACATAAAAAACACTTTCAATCCACGTGCAACCATTGAGCATTTTGCTTTATGTCCGGTAACTTATTAAACAATATGCCTTTTAGTCCTGGAGCAAAGAAGACCTTGACAAATTTATTAACAAACATAAGTTCATTAAAATGATCCTGTGGCTACATAATTTATGAAGTAATTAATTCTGACTTAAAACAATTATTTACTTGAAACTCAAATTTGCTCTGAAACCCAAAGCAATGTTTCGTCGCCACGACATAATAAAGTTCTTATGTAATTACTAATTAGTCTCAAGCGTGACAAATGTTTTAATTAAAATCACTGAAACAGTTAAGCATTTAACACTCTTTTTTTTTTCCATTTTCCCATTTTATTTGCCTTAGATTAACTGTTTAACAGTCCCCGAGAGTCCACCCATAACACAGACACCCGTAAGAAAGGTTGGACAACTCACCCCCTCGCAGACGGGTGTGCTGCGCCTTGCCGTTATTGCTAAAAGGTTGTCCTCTAGAATATCTGTAGTAGAGTGAGGCAGCCAAAGTCACCGAGAACTTGTCCTAGAGAATCTCTAACTCCTGCATTCAAGGTCTCTTTTTATGCATCAGGAGCTAGACCCACCCAGTCTTGAGTGCTGTGCAATCTGTCTGCTCACCAAGGCTGCGCTGGCTGGGGGAGTAGGTGGGTCATCAAAGCTCCTTAGCTCTTCGAGACTGTGTGTGCCCGTGGGGCGGAATGGATGAAGGCTCAGAACACCAATGAGTGCATTCCGACTGGTGGCTTATGGGCACAAAAGACGTCGTGCTCAATGGTGCCTGTTGGGTCCTCGTGGAACACCAAGCCAACCCCAATGGAAACCGGGCATCCATCCATGCAGCCCCCCCCAAATACCCCATCTTGTTCCTTTGTCTTCCTCATCTCTTCCGGCCCACCCTCCACCCAGCACGTCCCCAGTTAAGCTGCACTGCTTGCCTTGGCTCTTTTCATTTTTCCTTCCATTTTATTTTTCCCTTTTTGACTTCTTTCTTCCCCCAAGCTTGCAAATGAACGGCATAAGGCACCAGTTATTCTGGTCCGTGTGATTTCACTGTGTTTTGTCAGGACACCTGTCTAGGCATCTCAAAGCACATGAAAAAGAGATGGTAAGCATCTATCTAAATTGCAGTATTCACAGGGCAAGGACTACGCATGTGCTGAGGGTTGTTTGCGGTTTTTTCTTCTTGGTTTCTTAACTCACTGACAGAGATGCTGCTTCCGAACGATTATCCCAACATCAAGTGCTGCATTTGTGGCAATTTGCTATACACAGCAAAACGGTGTTGCTTTGCTTGTGCGTTTTCCCGTCCCTGACTCTCCCCCTGATGCCTGTGACATTTCCTTGGAAAAGCAACGCCCGTTCATGCCATGCAATGATGCCCTTTCTTTTCAGTGGACGGGACAGCCTGAGCAACGAGTCACACACCCTGGTTAACCAGAGGCTCGTGTTGAACCGTTCCTGTGCTGTGTTTCATTTTAACCTGGTTCCGCTTCCCAGCCTAGCATCCGGCGGAGTTCTGCGGCTACGTTGGACTTAGACAAGACTTTATTTCCGGGAATCTTTTGCTTTTCTACCTGGATGCGTGCCTAACAATCACAAAAAGGAAACTTGAAAGTATTTCACAGTTGTGACTTCAAAATTTGAGGATTACCCATTGCAAAGGCCACGGTCAATGAAGCAGGTGACTTATGTTTCCAGGGCCTGTGAGAAAGAGCCAGTGGCATCCAAACTCTACGTAACCACTGATTTTGTTTAACTTCTAGGTGTATCTTTGGAGTTTAATCGTATCGCATATTGACTGTCTCAGCGACTCCCCAACTCCATTAACTGCTGTATTCCCTGTCTTCTGTCTCTGCTGTGTATAGAATCAGCCCACACATAAGAATTCAAGGGGAAGGAATGTACTTAGGAGGAACACAATCAGTACAATTATAAATTCGGTCTCCAATGCACACACAGGCGTCCATTTTCTGCCAGAACACGGCTGATACATTTCATAGTGACGCCGAGGTCTTGCTCGTAGAGTGAAAAACTTTCCTGGTATCCGTTCACCCTGATCTCTTCCATATCCATGAACTTGATTCAATTTCACTTCTTTTTTTCTTATTTTTATTTTTTTATTCTTTAAATGCAGTTTATTGTCAAGTTGACTAACATACATTGTGTAAAGTGTGCCCTTGGTTTTGGGGGTAGAGTCCCGCGGTTCATCGCTTACGTACAACCCCCAGTGCCCATCCCAACAAGTGCCCTCCTCAATGCCCATCCCCCATTTTCCCCTTTCCCCTCACCCCCCATCAACCCTCAGTTGGTTCTCTGTATTTAAGAGTCTTTTATGGTTTGGCTCCCTCTCTGTTTGAAACTGTTTTTTCCCCTTCCCCTCCCCCATGGCCTTCTGTTAAGTTTCTCAGGTTCCACATATGAGTGAAAACAGAACTTAGGTTCTTTTTTGTGTTGATAAGAGGACATGATGTGCTGATATATTATTACCAAAGTGGCAGAATCCTGAGGCCGTAAGTGTGTGTGTTTATGACAGGTAGTGTTCATTTCAATCACATTCCGAGGCCGGGTGGCAAGGAGACTCCTTGTCTCATTAGGAATCACTTGGTTGGTCCAATCCTAACATGACCCTACCTGTGCATCCTGCCCCCTGTGTCTCTTGCTGGCATATATACAACATCTGGGCCACCTGGATGCTTCTGGCTTCATCACCTATTTCTTCGCTGTCTCCTTTGCTCTGTCGTTACACACACTCTGTACAAACTCTTAAACAGATGACACGGAACACTTCCGTTTATTTCCCACCATCTTTTCTTCTTGGAAAATAATTCAGTCACCCCGAATAAACTTGTTGTCAGTAACACAGTTTTTATCCCTCATATGTTGGATGTTTTCCTGACATAGTTCACGTGCTGAGTGAACGCACTGCGTGTTACAACTAAGGAGCTCCCGCGTTGTCAGCACGACTGTGGATGCATGAACTGTATCTTATTTGCCATATGGGAAAACAGCTTTGTTTTCCTGCTCTTTCAAAAAGATAGTAGCCTTTGCTACTGTAAGTGTTGGCTGCACTTTTAACATTTGGTGAATAATAGGATTCCTTTCCAGTAAATCACCCAGCTAGCGGGTGTTTTGGAGACTGAACATAATTCTTGATATGTTTTTAATCTATCATCCATCTATTATCTATCTACCTATCTATGTATCATCTATCATCTATTTATGTATCCATCCACCCACCTATCTATTCAGCCATCCATCATCCATCTATCCATCCATCCATCCATCATACCTATCCATCCATCCATCATCCATCCATCATATGTATCTATCTATCTATCTATCTATCTATCAATCATCTATTTATGTATCCATCCACCTACCTATCTATCTATCTATCCATCCATCCATCATCCATCCATCCATCATATCTATCGATCATCTATCCATCTATCTATCATCTATTTATATATCCACCCACCCAACTATCTGTCTATCCATCCATCATACATCCATCATATCTATCTATCATCTATTTACCTATCCATCTATCCATCCATCATCTATCTATCATTGATCTATCCATCATATCTATGTATCCATCATATCTATCTATCTATCTATCTATCTATCATCTAGCTATCTAATCTATATATTTTTTCTTTGTTTTATTTTGCTTTGGTCACCTATTTTGATTTGGGAAGGGAAAGTTTCTGCAATTATTGATGTCAATTGCCAATTCTCCTAACAGCCCCCTGGATTTCTTTTTAGATTTTGCCTCTATTTACCCATTTTTTCAATGGCCAGAGAAGGAGGAGGAAGAAGAAGGAGGAGAAAAATATTAGGAGAAAGACAAATGAAAAGAGGTGGAATTAAGTGGGTACTGTAATGGCAGAAAAATAGTCAACATCATTTTGACTTACAGAATTAATAAAGGTGGAATTTAATCTAAATTCTCTCCAGAGTTCTGGAGAGGGACATTTTTCTCAGCACTGGGTGCACATTTGTTTTAAACCAATTCCTATTAGTCTAGGAAGAATTAAGATTCACTAGTCTTTCCTGCTCCCCCCTCTAAACTCCTTCACTGGAGATTTTTAGTCCTTGCCCAACAAATTCATCTACATGTCCCAGAGGAAATTAGAGCTTTAATTAAGCTTACAAGAGCCTGCAGTCCTATAAAAGCTAAATAATTAAAAGATCTCAGAACCAGAGGTAGCACGGATGCCATTTTACGAACACGCACCTGTCCATTTCACAGAGCCAACAAAGGTGTTGGTGTTCTACCCGATTTATCCTGAGAAAGTGGGGGAGAACAGACAAGCTCCTATATAATGGCCGTCACTAATGGCTAAGATCTTTCAAAATAAACCTCTTGTGTCCGTTAATCACAGATACCACCTTTCATGTGTGGGTGCGGACCCAATACAGCCCAGAAGTAGAGAAAACACAGATTGAGCATTTCAACGGCTCCTTTGCATTGATCTGCGATTGCCCTTTGGTTCTGCCCACACGAAACCTCTGCAGAGGGGCACAGGGCTCATTAGGTCCAACTATCCCGCTGTGAACTCATGACGCCCTGGCTCATCTTCGCGGTGATTTCAGTGAGACGACCCCTCCGTTTGACCTCTTTTGCAGGCACATATGCTAACCGCCTTCATCAAACTGCTCCCAGACATTCACGCTAATTATTCACAACTGTTTTCAAAAACAGTGAAATACACATGGGTTCACCGGGGACTTTGAAAACGTGTAATCAAGCTGAGAATACAAAGTTATACTTTGCAACATGTAATTCACTAACCTATTTCTTCAGTGGGGATTTTCTTTCTTTTTCTGGACTTACATTTTTTTTAATATGAAATTGAGTGTCAGACTGGTTTCCATACAACACCCAGGGCTCATCCCAACAGGTGCCCCCCTCAATGCCCATCCCCCACCCTTCCCTCCCTCCCACCCCCCATCAACCCTCAGTTTGTTCTCAGTTTTTAACAGTCTCTGATGGTTTGCCTCCTTCCCTCTCTAACTTTTTCTTTTTTTTCCCTTCCCCTCCCCCATGGTCTTCTGTTAATTTTCCCAAGATCCACCTATGAGCAAAAATATATGGTATCTGTCTTTCTCTGCCTGACTTATTTCAGTTAGCATCACACTCTCCAGTGCCATCCACATTGCTACAAAGGGCCATATTTCATTCTTTTTCATTGCCACGTAGTACTCCATTGTGTATATAAACCACGACTTCTTTATCCATTCGACAGTTGATGGACATTTAGGCTCTTTCCATAATTTGGCTACCATTGAAAGTGCTGCTATAAACATCGGGGTACAAGGGCCCCTGTGCATCAGCATTCCTGTATCCCTTGGGTAAATTCCTAGCAGTGCTATTGCTGGGTCGTAGGGTAGATCTATTTTTAATTTTTTGAGGAACCTCCCCGCTGTTTTCCAGAGCGGCTGCACCAGTTTGCATTCCCACCAACAGTGCAAGAGGGGAAGCTGAGTAAAGAGGTGTGGTGCAGATACAAAGTTTTTCTTTACAAAATGTAATTCCCTAACCTTTTTCTTCAGTGGGGATTTTCATTAGTAGGAAGGTCAAGATGAGTGAACAGGTGTATGTAGATCTTTCACCACCAGCTCAGCTACATACGTATTGGTAGATGTCACTTACCTTGACCCAGTACATTCTGATAATTCATCTCTGGCACTTTTAGCCGCTGTGCGCCCGTCACCCACGACTGATTTACTGTCACTTCCTCCAGTCCATAGACAGACCCCAAGAAATCATGATTTGGTAGATGCTTGCCACGACCTTCCAGATTTTAAGCACTATACCTCAATTCCAAAAGACCCTATGTGAATGTGAATATCCCATGACTATTTACCCATAAAAACACATTAAAAAATGAGATCAGAGGGGCGGCTGGGTGGCTCAGTCGGTTGAGCGTCCGACTTCAGCCCAGGTCATGATCTCGCGGTCCGTGAGTTCAAGCCTCGCGTTGGGCTCTGTGCTGCCAGCTCGGAGCCTGGAGCCTGTTTCAGATTCTGTGTCTCCCTTTCTCTGATCCTCCCCCGTTCATGCTCTGTCTCTCTCTGTCTCAAAAATAAATAAACGTTAAAAAAAATTTTTTTAAAAAATGAGAACAGAGACAATGAAATTAAAGCTCAGGAGAACATCCTGATTTTATGTGCTCTTCCTGTGGCTGGGGCCTTGACGTGGTGAAGGACAAGGGCCATGAGCACTAAGCACTTGTTTCCCATCAGGGCTGTATTCCACGGCCATCTGGAATCAGAGTATTGTCTGGGGACTAACATGTTATCTGCCTGTGGCAGAACATCGTTTTGGAATTCGACCAGCATTTCCAGTTTAGACAAAAGGGCGCTCCTTCTCCACAAAAGACAGTAATTCAGACGGGCAAGTTATGAACTAGAGGCACATTGAGTTCGTGTTCACACACACGGCAAATTTGGTAACAAACGTCAGTGAAGATCACCCAAATAACAGAGATTGTACAGTTAACCGTTCAACAACATGGGTTTGAACACTTAGACGAGAATTGTTTTTCTACACGTACAGTGCAGTCCCGCACGTGTATTTTCTCTTCTTAATGATTTAAAAAAAATTTTTTTTTAGTTTATTTGGTTTTGAGAGAGAGAGAGAGAGAATGTGAGTAGAGGGAGGGGCAGAGAGAGAAGGAGACACAGAATCCGAAGCAGGTTCCAGGCTCCGAGCTGACAGCACAAAGCCCAACGCGGGGCTCGAACTCACAGACCTTGAGATCGTGATGTCGGATGCTTCACCGACTGAGCCACCCAGGCGCCCCTCTTCTTTATGATTTTTAAATCATCTTTTCTTTTCTCTACCTTACTTTATTATAAGAATACAGTATATAATACCTACATAAAATATGGTTTGATTGACTATTTATATGATTGGTAAGGCTTCTGGTCAACAGTAGGCTATGAGTGGTTAAGATTTTAGGGGGTCAAAAGTTATACGGATTTTTGATGCATGGTAGGTCAGCATCCCTAACCCTTTCATTGTCTAAGGCTAAACCATATATTTATATTCTATGCGAAAAATGGAATCCTTTTCAAAACAGAATCTCTCATCATGTAAGGCCATCCAATTTGATCTTTTGGAGAAAAATACCAAGTCTTTGATCACAGTACTTTGAGAGAGCAATGAATAAAATTGAAACAAAAGTCATGAATGCAGGTGCAAAATTTGAAGCCAATCTCCAAGACACTATGTCTAAGGATTATTTGTAAAACATTAAAATCCCAGCATCTGGCTATGGAAAACAGGAAGTGAAGTTTAAATTATCCCTAGATCTCCAGTGGGGGCTGGCAGATGGGGATGAAATTAGGAAAACTTGTAATAATATGTAAACTACAATAAATACCTGAAGCTTACAAAAATATTTAAAGCAATTGACAAGGCTACCCCAAATTATTTTTTAAAAAAATTTTAATGTTTATTTATTTTGGGGAGAGGGACAGAGTGTGAGATGGGGAGGGGCAGAGAGAGAGGGAGACAGAATCCGAAGCAGGCTCCAGGCTCTGAGCTGTCAGCACAGAGCCCGACGCGGGGCTCGAACTCACAAACCGTGAGATCATGACCTGAGCCGAAGTTGGACGCTTAAGTGACTGAGACACCCAGGCGCCCTAGGGCTACCCCAAAGTCTAACATTGTATCACTTTATGCATATCACTGACCATGACTGCAAGCCAACATTGCAACACACATTGGACTGGACCACATGAGACAGGCTCTCTTTCTTCCAAGACTGGAAGATTAAAGAGGGCAGAGTGTGTCTCCTGAGATCATTGCCTTTCCCCCAGGACCTCAAATAATGCCTGACTCAAAAGTTGCTCCTAACATATTCATTGCTGTTGAGATAAAATCCAGATTATGTAGAATTAACCCTTTTAAAGTGAACCATCTATCAGCATTGGGGATCTTCATAGTCTTGGCCAATCGTCACCAAGATCTCACCCCAGGACATTTTCATTGCCCCAAGATGACACCTCGCACCCAATAATTAGTCACTCCCCTTTCTTCCTTCCCCACAATCCCTGGCAATCACTCGTTTGATCTGTGTTAAGATAGATTTAACCATTTTGGATATTTCTTTAAGTGGTATCATATAACGTGTGACCTTTTGTGTCTGACTTATTTTACTGAGCATAATGTTCTCCAGGTTCATCCATGTTATAGCACGTGCTATTTCTCAATTCCCTTTTATAGCTAAATAATATTCCATCGTATGGATAGACCACAATTTGTTTATCCACTCATTCACTAGTGAACATTCAGATCGTTTCTACCTTTTGCCCGCTGTGACTAGTGTTTCTATGAATATGTCTACAAGAATTTGTGTGAGTGTCCCAACGTGTCAACCAGAGAGACCAAGATAAATCCATTAGACTGACATTTCCATGAGTGTATTTATTGAAATATTACCCTCATAACATTTTCCCATGCTCTGTTACTTAAATTTAATTTAAAATATGTTGTACATTATGTCCTCCTTCTTAGGGATTTTCAACATACTGTCCCATATATAACATTCTGAGGGTGAGGCATTTTACAGACAGAGAAAATATAATAATATCAAAACCATTGCTTCCCAAACTTATTTGTTTAAAGAGCTAACTTGACAATAAATTATATCAAAAAAAAAACCCGCACATTTTTAAAAAAGCAAAAAAAAAGACTGAGCCACGTTTTGTTATTATAGTTCTTACTAGGAATTTATTGAATCTAATTTATTATATTTCATGCCACCCAATAAACTGGAGGAAGAAAGCCAATGTTTGTTTCTCCTCCTTAATCACCTAATGTGTCCAGTAACCTTCCCATGAGTATGACATTTCTCTCCCCTCGTAGAGACTTTGCCTTTATCTTTTGAATAAAAAAAAGGAACTTATGCAAGAGTCTCTGTCCGTGTTGGCTCCCAGGAACTGTGGAACAACACGCTCTTCGGATGATAGAAGACCAAGGATGGGAAGGGTGAAAATAATGAGGTGGAGTTCGAGCCTATGCTCAGCTAACTTTCACTGGAAAGATCAGTGATTTCAAAGGTTAGTGTACGAGGATGTCGTGATGATGACAGATTTGTAATACAGCTTGAAGTCCCGGGTTGTGATGGCTCCAGATTTGGTTTTCTTTTTCAAGATCACTTCGGCTCTTCGGGGTCTTTTCTGGTTCCACACAAATTTTAGGATTATTCGTTCTAGCCCTGTGAAGAATGCTGGTGTTCTTTTGATAGGGATTGCGTTGAATACGTAGATTGCTTTGGGTAGGATCGACATTTTCACAATATTTGTTCTTCCTATCCAGGAGCATGGAATCTTTTTTCCATCTTTTTGTGTCTTCTTCAATTTCTTTCATTAGCTTTATATAGTTTTCAGACTATAGATCTTTTCCAAGGCTGGGGTTAATATGGCTGGTTGTGGAAGCATGAGAGGGAAAAGAGAAGAGAAGAAGGGGGAGCAGACGGGAGGAGAATATAGGCAGAGAAGAGGCCACAGAAACGCTCAGCCGATGCACCCTGGTGAAATCAGCGGGCCTTTCTGGGGTCTCTCCTTGTTCTGCCTCGGCCTGAGTACCGCGTGCAGGGGAGAATAAGGCGTTCCTGGTTTCCATGGAGCTTGCAACGTCTTGTCTCCTCCTAACGCTCGTACCAAACAGCTGCATGAACAGCTATTATCTACACTCCAGCAAATTCATCCAAACACATTCAGAAGCAAAACCTTTTTTTCAAATTTCAAACAAAAGCGTATCTAGCTATGTAAGGTTAAAACTGTCTTATTTATAGGCTACGATTGAAATTCACTGGAACAAAGGGGTTATTTAAAACAGCAAAATTGTAACACGGGGCATTAGAGAAGGGTTTTACAGATCATACCAGGAACCAGAGGCAGCCCCTACATTCCTCTCTTGGGTTGACAGGGTGGGCTGAGGATGTTAAATGCCATTAAGAAAACTTGATTTAATGATGTGTTAGCAGATCCAATAATGAGACTTTTTAAAGCATATTAGATTTCAATTTGCAGATAACTCCCTGAATATCACTTCCCCGACAAAATCGCCCTGATTGTTATACTCTCAGAGGTTTTTGGATTCTTGCTGTCAGGAGACATTGTAAAATAAATACATATATGTGTATATGTGTACACATTATATATATATATATATATATATATATGTATATATATACAAACATAATAGATAGTCTTCCTACTCTTTAAAAGATTTGTTAATGTTTTATTTATTTTTGAGAGAGAGAGAGAGAGAATGAGCAGGGGAGAGGCAGAGAGAGACGGAGACACAGAATCCAAAGCAGGATCCAGTCTCCGAGCTGTCAGCACAGAGCCCCACATGGGGCTTGTACCCGTGAACTGCGAGATCATGACCTGAGCTGAAGTCAGATACTCAACCGACTGAGCCACCCAGGCGCCCCAATAGTCTTCCTACTTCTGATTTTTCCTACTTTAAAGCTTCTCTTTTCTTGAAGAATTCTCATGACAGATGTGGATGTAGATATCCCTAATATATTTAATATATGGCAATAGATAAGTAATACATAGATATATAATGAGATTATATTAACTGGACCATGATGCCAAAATAAACTTCCTGAAATCTGGAAGGATGGTAATGAGACAGGGTTACATGTATTTCCTGCATCTCTGATTACGAGCCCCTTAATAAAGGGTGCCATGAAATCCACTCTATTTCCCACATTGTAAGTCAATGTTATATTGGAAGGGAGATACCATGCTTTATGCCTGGAACCTAGCAGACTATTCCAGAAGATTCCTGCTGAAATGAAGCAAAGCCCGTTGGCACGTCATGGGACAAAGATAGGGTGTCAGATTCAGCAAGTCAGGGGGCCAACAGAAACAGACATGAGCAAGTTCAAGGAAGAACATGAATCGTGCAGAAATCAGCCTGTATCTAACACACAGGTGCTGATTCTCCGGGCACTGAGGTGAAGTAGCCAAGGTGGCCTTTCCATTGGTGCCCAAAGCAGACCATCCTCTCTACACATCCTTACTCTCATGACTTAACCGACCCCAAACTGAGAGCTTCAAAGGAGAGTTGGGGGGTGGGTAAGGACTCCAGAAAAGGGGGAATAATGAACTTTCTGGAAGTCACTCTAGATAGTCAGTGGAGGTCCCCTCAAATAGTGATTCATTTTTGTGCCAAACGTTTTGAAATAAAAATGGAGCAAGATTTCTTCTATGCGACTGCAGGAGAAGGAATTAAAACTAGCTTCAAAATAAATAAGTCAGCAATTACAATTACACTGAGGCATACACATTGAGCTAAAAAAACAATGTTATAAGAATCCACCAAAAAAACAAAGAAAAGAAAACCAAAACCCAAAACTGACTGCAAACATCAAGCATGATCGCTTGATTTTCATTTATTTGTCTGTACTCACATGGCTTGGCTTTGCTCATTGATTGGCCTTATCAGAAAATATAATCAATGCGCCCAAAGAAAACAGTGTGTGTGAGCAGAGAGGAGACAGACGTCAGGGTATGCCTTCTTCGGGAAGATACACAACTCCTTGAGTCCAAATGGGAGACACTTTGGGCCCAGATGTTAAGCAGTATGGGAGGCCTAATTAGACCACATAGATTCCGTTGACTAGTCTAAATACCATCTCAGAGTGTATTAAAATACGATACATCCAGAGATCTAGATAGAGTGGTATAGACCATTTGGATTCTATTGGACTGCCAGGAGAATCTTCAAGCTCTTCCCAAACTGTGGGGTGCACCATGGGGCACCCAAACTTCCCGTATTCATAGGTACTTCCTAGATATCGTGTGATAAAAATAACAGGTGCTTTATGCCCACTGATTTCAGCCAGTGGCTTTTAGTGCTGACATCTGTCCGTCCAGCTATCTATCTGCTTTCTGCCCTCCTCCTGCTTAGAAGCAAGACAAAACTCCCCTTGAGGTCACAAAGTTACGTTTGGTAAATCCTATGCCTCTTGAGGGCATGTTCAATTTCTTATGAAATTCAGAATGAGCAACGTTCCAAACACTTCACTCCACTGTGCATATAATAATTAAATTTAGTGGGTATCCGGTGATTCATTAATGAATTAATGATCCCCTCAATACAGTTGGTTAGGCGTCAGAGTTGGCTCAGGTAATGACCTCACGGTTCATGAGTTCGAGCCCCGTGTCGGGCTCTGTGCTGACAGCTCGGAGCCTGAAGCCTGCTTCGGATTCTGTGTCTCCCTCTCTCTCTGTTCCTCCCCCACTCATTCCCTCTCTCTCTCCAACTCTCTCTCTCTCTCTCAAAATAAATAAACTTTTAAAAACGTTTAAATAAACCAAGGCTTGTCAACCTCAGAAACAGAAACATTTGGGGCTGGCAAGTTCCTTGTTGTGGGAGGTAATGTTTGCTTTCATTTACTTACCCAACAGACACTTGGGTACAATAGGTAACCTGTCAATATTCTGGCCCGTACATGGCCAAACATTGGGCACAAGTCCAAAGTCCCTGTGCAACTTTTAATAAAAGAATTGGGAAGACTTCACCCTCTGCGTGTGTGTGCTCATGTGCGCGTGTGTGCGTGTTGGGACACCACAGCCCCCAATAACACTGGAGAAATGCTGGAGGATGGCTAAACATATGTTAAAGGAACACGTGCACGCTGAGTTCGCCATCTTGCAGACGCAGAATGTTGCGATAAAGACAATGCCTTCCTTTCCTGAGGCGCTCTGCAGTGGTCACATCATTCCGACTTCCCTCATCTCACTGAATCTTTGTTACCACCCTGTTGAGCAGAACCAACTCTTTATCTCAGAGATGATGTCATGGGAGCCGAGAGAAGTTAACTGCTGTGGCCCAATTCCCAGGTAGGGACAAATGAAGCCAACGCCTAAATGGAGATATTTTGACTGCAAGCTCTATGGTCTTTCTCCTGTAGGAAATGTGTTTATTTCAATCTCAGTAATTCCATTTCAAAACCATTGACGTATCCAGCAAATCCTGAACTAGAAAGCGTTTCTGAAATAGATTTTTGCGGCCTTTGCTCAAATGCCAATGCCATTTGTGCTTTGCAAATTTAAGAATGTGCCCTGTCTTCCTCACTGTTACCACCGTTCCTTCTTTCAAAATGTATATGTCTTTCATTTTGTTGGGTTAAGAGAAAGGAAAACAGAAGTGGTGAGATATGGTGGCACTGAGTGAAAAATGAATAATAAATGACATTGTAAGAATAATTAAATCTCCCTCTGCTTCGGCCCTGGTTCAGAACATGCTGCAGTATTTTAAAAGTTCGGAACCTGAGAGTTTCAATTATTTCCAAAAAAAAAAAAAAAAAAAGACTCACATCTTTTGGGACCTCAACCTGTTACTAATACTGTATCGTTAGAACGTAATAGGCTTTCCTGGATGATAAATCTCAAACCGTCTGTTTATTGGTCTCTGTCATTCTTGCTGTGGAAAAGCAAGAAGAAACACCCACTTGTTCAGCCCCCATCATCTGGTATTTGGGGAGGTATAATCCTCCATATTTTGTAATATCAGGATCTGTGCTCCTTTCCTTCTCATACCCAGCCGTTAAAACCAAGTGACCGCACGTTCTTGGCTCAAGGGCAGACCCTATTATAAAAGGGAAGTCAAGGAATAAATTCCCTGAAGACAGGGACTTCTTCAATGCTGACTACCATGGGCTGTGCCCTGACACCTGGATGTCCATTGGGAGACATCTGGAAGCCATCGAGGGAGGCCCACGTGCACAGAAAGGAAGTAAATCAGTCAGGCATCACAGCAGGACTCTCCAGTTGGGGAACAAAGTCTTCTTAAAGCAGGACCTTCTTGGTCTTTATTTAATTGAACATTCTGGGATGATTTGGGTATTACCGTGCTCAGGCCGCCTTGACAAAGGACCACAGACCGGGGAGCTTAAACAACTAGTATTTATTCCCCCCTGGTCCTGGAGGCTGGGAGTCTGAGATCCAGGCGAGGCTAAGGCTGGTTCCTCCGGAGACATGTCTCCTTGGTGTGGAGACGCCATGTTCTCCCTGTGTCCTCGTGTGGTCGTCCCTCTGTGCCTGTCGGTGTCCTCATCCCCACTTCTTACAAGGACCCCTCTCCGATGGGATTAAGATCTATCCTAATGATCTCATTTTACCTTAACCCCCTCTTTAAAGATCCCACTTCCAAAACAGACACATCCGAGGTCCTGGGAGTGGGGACTTCAACATACAGATTTGGGGAGGGGATACGACTCAGTGCATAACAATTTCTCATCATAAACCGAAGAAAATACGTACGTATTTCGTGGGCATTCACCATGACATAAGTGGCACGATGGGAAAAGGAAGTTTGTTAAGTCAATAAGTAAGGGATTTCAGTTTTTCTGATTGTACTCAAATGAGAAATGATAAGGAATCAAATGTCATGCATCTCTCAACTATCCCTGATACAATCCTTGCAAATCATGTTACCTCAACAGGTCCTGAAGTAAGGTCTGCCCTCTGGAATTCATGATGTTTTGTGACATTTCAGAAAGCAGTGACATGTTCATGGTTTCAAAAAGGTGGTCCTAGAACAAGATATGGTCCCAAACGAACGATCCTCCTACCATCTTCCTGAAGCTTTCAGTGTTGAGAATTTTGCCAAAAGGATATCGCACAGAACCGTGCTTTTTTCATATAAATATTTCCACAATTTCACTTTATTTTGCAGTGAATGTGGTCAATCATTCCGTGTCTGTAAACATATTACGTTCAAAGGTATCACATATGTTACATTTTTATACTCTATGTTTCTGAGAAAAAAATTTTTAGTTCTACGAAGGGAAGAACAGGAGTCTAATGAAATTGAGACTCGAAAAGATAAAGGAAATGAAACCACTTAGCACAGGACACGGGCACTGGTTGTACTAAGAGCTTCTTCTGAAATGTCACGGTTGTACCGACAGCTCTAATTGTCGTCTGTATCAGTCATGTCATATTCTTGCAGGAAGTCGGATTTAAAACATTAAAGCTATTCCAAAACACTTAAAATGTTAAATCGTTACAGCAATTTTCCGGGACACAAAGAACAGCCTTGAGTTCGGGCTTGGTGGCACATTCCCAGGGCGTCACAGAAGCTTGGGTTTGTTATAACCGTGCGAGCACTTCCTAATCAACACCGGTCGTTGTCCACCCAGACCTCCTTCATCTCGCCTCAGACTGACCACGTCCACACCTGGCATCGTTCGTTTCTCCGTGGTCAACGGCCCATGAGACCGGAGTTCAAGAGTGCGTTACAGACGGTCACCAGACCTTCGCTGAGCCAGAGGGAAGCTGTCTTGTCCGGGCCTTTGCTTATCCTTCTGAGGGAAGACAGGTGTCCCAGAGCCAAATCACCAAACTGATTGATGCAGGGCAGCCTGAGAAAATGAAGCATCCGAAGCATAACACGACAGGACCGCCATCTGAAACGTCACCTGCCCACCAGCGCCTGGACACATGTGATCCTACCCGAAGAGCAAACTATCCACCAACCCTTGGCGGTCTGGTGGCTTCCACTTTCCTTGCCCGCTGCCTCAGAACTTGTGAGCTATCTCGGTGATGCCCGGGCTCACGCTCGAAAAGGGTGGCCCATTTCACTCAAGTCTTTCCCAGACAGGGCAAACTTCTGTCTATCTGTTCTTGACCATCATAGGAAGAGTTCAACTGATGTGGGGTGAATGCAAGAAATGAAGGAATATCGGAGAGTTCTCCAGAGCAGAAAAGGCACCCCGTCTGCATGAGTTTTCCATATCTGCTGTAACAAACGACACAAAAGAGACAGTTCCAGGGGGCAGTAGTCTTACTACAGCTGAAATCCAGGTACTGGGAGTGCCGGGATCTTTTGGAGGCTGTGGGGGGAATCCCTTTCCTGGCCTCTAGGGACCCTATATGTGATATGTTTTGTATTGCATATTTTGTGTTACGTGTTGTATGTTATATACAGGTTTTAGAGTATGTACTCACCGCTTAAAAATGTGGTTTTCTAACACATATAATAATAAATTGTAGAAGAATAGAATTATGGAATTCTGTTATGGAATAGAATTAATTACCTAAGAGTTATAGAATAATTAAGGAATAAAGCAGAAAAAAGCCTATATTTTATACATTTTTATTATATATTATATTAGAGATACATGATACTAGAAATAAATTATATTAGAGGTATATTATAGTATACTATATTGTATTAGAGATATATTGTATTAGAGATACAGTATATGATATTGTATTATATTATTATAAATTTGGAGCATGTGCTTTTACATACTTCATGGTATCTTCTATTTAAAAAAAAAAAAAGCTTACATATTTGCACGTACACATGCTCCTGTTCACAACTTGTAAAAAACAGTTTTACGTACGATATACACAGAATTTCTCCTACTGCATTTTAGGTATAACATTTATCCTACTTCTTAGAATGCTTGATATGCATCAAGAAAGCAAGCAAAAAATATGGTGTTGGGGATACATTTCAATCATTTTTTTTAATTTTTAATTTTATCTATTTATTTTGAGAGAGAGAGAGCACGTGCATGTGTGCACAGAGGGAGGGGCAGACAGAGAAGCTAGGACACAACCCCGATATGGTGCTCGAACTTGCGGAACTGTGAGATCATGACCTGAGCTGAACGCTTCCCCAACTGAGTCGGACGTTTCCCCAACTGAGCCGCCCAGACGCCCCAAATTTTAATCATTTTATTTATGCAATATATAATCATATAGTCCTATTATTCATATTATTCCATTATTAAACTATTTGAGATTACTATATTAGAATTAAACTGCTATAATTTATGTATATTTATATATTTTAATATATATTTATATATTTTTATATATTATATATTTTATTTTATATATTTTTATATATTTTATATATTTTATATATTTATATACATTTATATGTCTCTATACTTTATAAACTTATATATATTTATTATATTTTATATATTTAAACATATATAAATATACATTTATATATTTATATTTTTATGTATTTATATATATTTATATATTTATATATTTATATATTTATATATTTTTATATATTTATATATTATGTATATATTTTTATATATTTATATATATTTATATAAATATATATTTTGATATATATTTATATATATTTTGATATATATTTAAATATATATTTTGATATATATTTATAGATATTTAAATATATTTTATATATTTATAGATATTTATATATTTTTATATATTTGCATAATATTTGTTATATATGTATATAATTATATATAAATATATATTTAACTTATGACTGCATTTATATATAACTATCTAAAAAATGTTTGTATAGTATACAAAAATACATATACATATAGATATATGTTGTATATATAACATATATGCAGTTATATGTGTAGTATATATGCTTATATTTATATACATAAATAAAAATTGTATATGCAGTGTATCATATATGCTTGCCTGTGTATCTCTTTATATAGATAAGTGCACATAGATGGGCGTTTCTATATGTACACATATGTGTATTTACACATCACAGTGATAGGTGTGTGCACTGGTCAAACTTGAGCCCCAAGCCTGACAAATGCTCTCTCTGCCCCTTACTAGGTGTAGACATTGGACACAGTTCTCGCATCTCACGGTGAGTCAGGGTTCACGTGTTCGATGGGAATGATGTTGGGAGCCGTCACGCCACGGAAATGGGGAAGGGATTTCTGCCCGCGCAGTCTTGGCCCGGTTCCAGCCTCTGTCCTCAGATCCCAGGGCGGTCTCAGGCGGCTGACACACAGGACGGAATTTTTCCATCGTACGGTAGGATCAAAAGTGCAGCTGATCGCTTTGAATTAACCACAAGGCCAAACGCCTCCTTATAAATAATAGCTGAGGCCATCTGACGCCTGTCAGGGCTGACAGCAACAATTAAGTGCCTAGACACGCGGAATTTACCTGAGACCGTGGGGCGCTCACATCAAAGACACCACGCGAATCTGTATTCTTTGGAAACCCCCCTCAACAACCTTCTGGAGCAAAAAACATCACGAAAGCTGAAGACAGAACAAGACTGTTTGGTCCCCTCCAAAGACAAGGCTGTCCGTTCACCCCGGGAGAACGCAGGTCGTGCCAGCACTGGGCACGCAGCTTTGAGCAAAGACTCAGGGGGCCCCAGCCCCTCCAGGCAGACAGCAGGGAACCTTCCTCAAGGGAAGGGGACATCTGTCTTTGGTGTCAGGGTGAGCAGTCCGTCTGCAGAAAGCATCGCGGGCTCCTAGGACGCTCTGGAGAGAAGGCAAGAGAAAGGAGACACAGTGTTGGAGACAGAGGTCGGACCTCTGTTTGTACGGAAAGAAACCGCCCCCTTGTCTTGTTTGTATAACATACGCTGAACGCAGCACCTGATGCTTTGACCACTGACAAACATTCATTGGCTGAGCCAACGTGGGGACAGCAGGCACCAGAGGGACAGGACAGGATGCTCACACAGCACAGGGAGCAAGGCGCCAACGGCCAAGTGCGGGATGCTCCCCACGTCCAAAGCCGGGAAACTCATCTGCATGGCGGCCTCTGTCTCTCAGCATCTCAGCTGACTTCGCCCACCCTGTGGATTTCCGTGTCCACAGAGCTAGACGATAAAGCCCAGCATGGTCACAACCTGATGGACCCCAGCCTGCAAGCAGGTCGTGCAAAAGGATGCATGCTACCTGCCACGTTTGACCCTCAACCCCACACCCCGAGGACGCCCTTCGTGCTACGTGATTGCAGAGAATGAGCGAGCGGCACAGGACGAGAAAGCCTTGCTCCCTCCCTGCATTTCAGAACCAGGGAAACAATCGCTTGGGTCTGCCTCCCTGTGGATCCTTTTATTTTTTTTTTTTACATTTATTTATTTTTGAGGGACAGAGAGCAAGAGAGCAGGGAAGGGACACAGAGAGGGAGCCACAGCATCCCAAGCAGGTTCCAGGCTCTGAGCTGTCAGTACAGAGCCCGACGCGGGGCTCGAACTCACAGACTGTGAGATCATGACCTGAGCCGAAGTCGGACGCTTCACTGACTGAACCACCCAGGTGCCCCATGTGGATCCTTTTAAAAGTCCAAGTTTGCCAAGACATGAAGGTAGCCCAAAGAGACAAATCCTCAGTAACTAGATGAAAAAAAAAACCAATTTTTTTAATAATAAAAGGAAATTAAATCCAAGCCACTGTTTACCACTTTTACCTCTCTGCAAGAACTTAAGAGACACCAACAGTCTCTTTTGGTAAACAAAAGCTGAGGAAATAGTGACTTCAATCCCGTTGGCTTCCCATTTTTTTAAAAAAAGAAAAAGAAACGTGGCAGTCTTGATTGAGCCTTGACAGGCATAATTCAGGACCCAGCAATTCTGCTTCTAAGACTCATTCTGTAAAATCAGGAAATATGCTTTCGATGGCACAACATACACATGAGAAAAGGCGCTACCACACGAGGGACGCTGACAATACAGTGAAACCCTCCGACTTCGGCTCAGGTCACGATCTCACGGTTCGTCGGTTCGAGCCCCCGCGTCGGGCTCTGTGCTGATGGCTCGGAGCCTGGAACCTGCTTCGGATTCTGCGTCTCCCTCTCTCTCTGACCCTCCCTGACTTGCTCTCTCTGTCTCTCTCTCTCTATCTGTCTCTGTCAAAAATAAATAAACACTGAAAAAACCTAAAAATAAATAAAAGGACTTTGTGAAACCAAACCTCAGAAACGTTGACTTCAAATTGCTTTCTTCAGAGATGTGTCTTTGCTAATCTGATATGTGTTCTAATGAAGCAAATTTTACTTTCAATAGAGTCCCATTTTAATTTCAAATAACATTCTAATTCAGCGAAAAGGCAACAGATACTACGACTGGAGACTTTGTCTTTAAAAACACACCGTATACACTGTATGTTAGCAAACTTGACAATAAATTGTTAAAACAAAAATTAAATGAAGATTCGGGTTGATGTGTTACAGACTGCACCGGTTAGAAAAACAACAGCTGTTTCCAAAAAATCATCCTGTGATGGGTGCAATTAATACATTTTTCCAATACATCTGTGGTTTACAGAACTCAATACCAAAAAGAGAGCAAATCCCACAGTGCGGATGCTTTCTGCATCCCGTAAAAAAAAAACTAATGACTTCTTGGCCTTTTCAAACAGCCACGCTCTGTGGCACTAACACAGTTCAAAGAGGCAGACGCCCCGTGAAGCCAAACTCGGGGAAGTTTCTCCAGCGTCTCAGACTCAGTCCTGGCAGCTGACGAGAAGGTCAGAAGAACATGGCCTCTTATCGCCAATGCCAACGGTCTGTGGCATCTCTCCAATGGCTTTAGGACAGCTCTGTTCACGGCTTCCAAAGGGCCCGTGTTGTGGGAGAGAACACGAAATGCCGGTCTGAATTTACTCACCTAAACAGACACAGGCGTGACACTTGTCATTCTTCCTGATACTGTTAGCTGGGGACACGGGCTTTGTCACGGGCTTTGGGGGCCACACAAAGCAAACAGCCTGGTACACAGTCTCTTCGTTTCCTGGGGCTGTCGTAACTAACAGCCATGAACTGAGTGGTTGGAAACCACAAGAATTCATCCCCCCCCCAGCTGTGGAGACCAGCAGTCTGAGATCCAGGCGGGGCAGGACCCCTGAGATCCAGGTAGGGCAGGGCCACTGAGATCCAGGCAGGGCAGGGCCTCTGAGATCCAGACAGGGCAGGGCCGCTGAGATCCAGGAGGAGCAGGACCGCTGAGATCCAGGAGGGGCAGGACCGCTGAGATCCAGGAGGGGCAGGACCACTGAGATCCAGAAGGGGCAGGACCACTGAGATCTGGGCAGGGCAGGGCCATTGACATCCAGGAGGGGCAGGACCCCTGAGATCCAGGCGGGGCAGGTTCACTGAGATCCAGGAGGGGCAGGACCCCTGAGATCCAGGCAGGGCATGGCCACTAAGATCCAGGTAGGGCAGGACCACTGGGATCCATGAGGACAGGACCCCTGAGATCCGGGCAGGGCAGGGCCACTGAGATCCAAGCAGGGCAGGACCCCTGAGATCCAGAAGAGGCAGAAACACTGAGATCCAGGCAGGGCAGGACCCTGAGATCCAGGCAGGGCAGGACCACTGAGATCCAGGTAGGGCAGGACCCCTGAGATCCAGGAGGGGAAGGACCCCTGAGATCCAGGCAGGGCAGGGCTGCTGAGATCCAGGAGGGGCAGGGCCACTGAGATCCAGGCAGGGCAGGGCCACTGAGATCCAGGAGGGCAGGGCCAGTGAGATCCAGGAGGGGCAGGACCCCTGAGATCCAGGAGGGGAAGGACCCCTGAGATCCAGGCAGGGCAGGGCTGCTGAGATCCAAGAGGGGCAGGACCACTGAGATCCAGGCAGGGCAGGGCCGCTGAGTTCCAGGCAGGGCCGCTGAGATCCAGGCAGGGCAGGGCTGCTGAGATCCAAGCGGGGCAGGACCACACTCCCTCCAGAGGCTCCAGGGGAGGGTCCTTCCTGCCTCTTCCAGCTTCTGAGGCTCCAGGCATCCCTGGGCCTGTGGCCACATCCCTCCCGTCTCTGCCTCCTTCTTCACGTGGCTTCTCCTCTATATCTCTGTCTCTTCTTCTGTCTCTTGTAAGGACACCTGTCCCTGGATTTAGTGCCACCCTGATCCAGGATGCCAGGATACATCATCTTGAGATCCTTAATCACATGGGCAAGGCTCCTATTTCCAAACGAGTTCCCACTTATAGGTTCTGGGATATTTGGGGGAGCAATCCTTCAACCCTATCCGTGGACCAAGAGGTTAACCCTACATTTCTAAAACCATCTGTACCCTTAATTTCCTCTAGGAGCTTGGGTTCACACGGCCCACTTTCCAAGCCTCATTTTCTTTGCTAAATTATGAGGCTCAGACTAACCGATGTCCACCGTTCTTTCCAGCTACATGATTTAACTTCCTTTCTGTATTCGCATTTCCCTTCACAGAAACGTTAGATCAGAGCCGCCATCTATAAAATGGCCATTGCAAGTAATTTATTGTAAGTCGAAATCGGCCATACATGGAGACACATGCCACACCTATTCAGATGACAAAGACGTGTGAATATTCACCAACACAGACACATCCTAATTCTAAACAAACACCACGTAGTTCAAGGCAGTAACTTAAGATTCCCCAAAAGAAATTTAATCAACGATAAATGTAGAGTATTAGGTCCCCTTACTCATCGACATCTGCTGTGATACCCCCATTTCATTTTATGACTCTGGATAATGGACCCAAGTCTCTTATTTTCTTCATAGGAAGGTTCTAAGAAGCTAGGGGGAAGGTTTTGGCCCCCGAATCAATAGACTGAGTAAAGCAGATCTCCTTCTCCACTGCCCGTGTGAGTGGGCCTTGTCTAATCAGTTGAGGGCTTGAAAAATGAAGAGACTTAATCTCTCTTTCTCTCTCTCTCTCTCATTCTCTCTCCCCCTTCCCCCAACTCATGCATATACACTCACTGCTATAAATAATCTCCTATGGTATACTTTTCAAATCAATACCTCCCATACTGATAAACCTCATGTCCACAGACCTCCTAAATTGGGGGCATGGTCATTACAGAGATTCCCGTAAAATTCTTCCCCATTCGCCCATGCCCGTCTCAGAACACATCTCCAGAAACGGCCGACCACTGCACCTTCCTGCTTCATTTTTCCAGTACGCCCCCTGCTCTGTGTTCAAGTGTTAATTATACTCAGTGTCCAGACACACGTCCTTGTGTCTCCCTCCGACCTTGGCCGAAAATCCCAGACCACATAAGCCACTTTCTCGTTTGAATTCTTACCAGACTTCTATGTATATTGCATTATTCACTTATTCAAATAAACCTTGGGCATATCTTCTGTCCCATTTTATTCAGGGAAGAATCAAAATCTTATTCCTGTGGCCATAACCTAGCAAGGAGTACAGATGTTATGTGGGGATCAATACATCACTTCGACATCCAACCTGATGGTAATTAGGTCTTCAAAATAATCATTGATGGGTCAGACGTCCTGATATTTAAAGTCTGACCCTATATCATTCCATTTCATAAACGCTTTGTCATGCAATTGGGAACATTCCCATGGGAAATTAACAAAACCTGTTTATTTCAAAATTTGGGACTTGGAAAACCCAGAGTTATATTTTTTTTATGCTACTAAAGGTTTAGCATGAAACTTCTGCCTATTTACATAAATAAACTATTCCTTATAATTGCAGAAACATCTAATTTATAATTCTATTATTCTCGTCGTTTCTTCCATGATAAGTTATGCTTTCAAAACACTTATATGTCTCATCTCATACATATGATTGTTTTCTTAAAGTCACAGACTAACTTTAAGAAATTCTATATCTTTAGTTCAGATCCTATATCATTAACCCGGAATCTAACAGCACTACTGATGGTGGAAACACAAATGTTTTATGTAAGTCACTTAGTACTCTTTTTTTCAAAAAAATAAAATAAAATAAAATAAAATAAAAAACATTAAATGGGAAAAAGAACTACAAATATCCTATGTGATCCTGCTATCCTTAAATCTAGATTTAACATTGGTAAAATTTTAAGGTAATTCATCCTCCAAGAAATGATATTCAAACAGATATCTTATTCGTTTAATATTTGTCGAATCATAGAAAATGGATGACACATGAGGTCCTTTTTGAACTATTGGGAAGAGCAGAAAGCGTCCTATAGGGCTCAACGACTTATTAGAACGAGTATTCACAGGGAAATAGAAACGGAGATGTTTGTGTGTGTAATTGTCCCAGGATTATCATATAAAACCAAGGGGGGAAATAAAGACAGAATCATATGTACAGAATGAAAGAATGGGGGCATCTGGGCGGCTCAGTCGGTTGAGCATCTGACTCTTGATTTTGGTTCAAGTCATGGTCTCAAGGTTCCTGAGTTCGAGCCCCCTGTCAGGCTCTGTGCTGACATCTTGGAGCCCGGAACCTGCTTCAGATCTTGCCTCTCTCTCTCTCTCTCTCTCTCTCTCTCTCTCTCTCTCCCCCCTCCCTCCCTCACTCACTCTCTATCTCATAATAAATAAACTTTAAGAAAAGGAAAATGAAAGAATCATGTCGATATCTAGACAAAATAATAAGTGCCTTCAAATGTTGCCCCTCCATAGGTTTGAGAACAGCCTGGTTGATTTTTAGATATTACCCGAATGGGCAGTGATGGAAAATATGCTTTTCTCATTCACTTATATGGGATTATCAGATCGGCTTGACAAAGGCTGGCTTCTTTCCCGGGTGCCTCAAGTTACACTGAAGTACTCTGTGCATCCTGACTGCATTCTTATGGTGACCTTCTAATATGCTCTGTGCACCGGGATGCCTCGAGCGTGACACTCCACTGGCATTTATTCTTTAGTGCCATGACAAAGTTTTTCTCCCAGACCCTCACGAGAATGAAGCTTACCCCTTGTCTCCTTGCAACGGTTGTTGAAGAGACTCATAGGTGCAGGAAAACGGAGACCGTGAAATACTCCAGGAGGCAGATCAGGGGGTCAAAAGCTACTCTGTGGTCAAGCAATGCAATGACTGGCCCACCTTCATTCAGGCCATTCTTTACCCAGTCAGAGCCATTTCCACGACCGGGGCCAAGTCCAAGATGGACAGGGGATCCAGGGTCAGGAATCATACGGGGTCCTGCTCAGCCCTGTGAATGCAAAGGGGACCAGAGACTCACCAAGACCCGGTACTTTCTACAAGTTCAAGGTAAAGAGATAGATAGATGGGCGGGTCCAGGAGGAAATTGCTCTTTCTGGCTCAAAGCATCAAGGCTCCAGCTTGCATTTAAGAAAAACGTCCGGTTCGTGTGTCTCATCCAGAGCACTCATCCAACGCCTGTGTCTTTTATTCATGTTCTGTCACAAGTAGATTTTTTTAAAAATTGTACTCATGTCCCATGTCTTGATTTCAACTATTTCGTCGTTTGAAACTGTGTCTTTGTTCTAGGAAACACATCTAAGTATTTGCAAGTTAAATGGTACAGAATTGTGTGTGTGTGTGTGTGTGGGTGTGTGTGTATACACAAAGCTTAGACACGATTTTGCAGCCACCTACCTCATTTAACATCTCAGGACATTGTATTTGGGGGGACCACCCAAACTTCTTCATGGGCAATGCTCACATTGTGTGGGATGCCTTGATGTGTACCAATCTTGTGGCCACCAAGAACCTAGAATTCTCTGAGCCCCCTCCACCTAGAAAACCAACCCATGCTTATGGGGACTTTGGACCACCCAGCATTAAAAGGAGAAAGGAATATATAACAGACTCTATTAAAATGGCTCTTTAATAATAAATGCCATTTTCCTAAAGAGAGAAGCTTCAGAGGTTTGATTAGGTTTCCATCATGAACGTTTAAAGAGAAATAATTTTAAATATAAGTTTCTAATTTCCCTAAGGTTCTGTTTTCTAATATTGTGTCCCCATGTGAAATAGACTTCCCCTATCTAGGGTTTTTTGGTCCTCTTTTATGTCTGTGAGTAAAGGTGACCATTTTCATGCAGAGAAAGTTGCAGTCCCTACATAATGAGCTTGTGGGTTCTACCATACCCGAAATAATATAGCTGATGGCTAATTTCGTTTTTTTCCAAATGCAGTTGATTTTTTTTAAAGCCATTGGGAAGAATTTCTCAAGAATGTTTCAAACAGCTCTTGAGTGCATTAAAAAGTAAAATTTCCAGACCAATTTCTACATAATCAGAAGAGCTGAGACATTTTTAATACATCAAATCACGCTGTCTTATCTTGTACAATGTCCAAGTTGCCTTTCCTATAATAAAAAAAGAAAGAAAGAAAAAGAAAATGCTTTTGATATTGAACCGTCTAAATTCCAGGAAACGGAGGACCAATGGCCAAATTTTTTGCTGTTTGAGAGACTATTCTTTTGCACAGGGTCTGAGCCGTTGGAGAAAGTCACATTTTATGTTCTTTCTCACCTATAAAACTTTAGAAATTAGCCTTTCTGGCCATTTCCCAATACATCTGGGCAAGTTGTCACTGACGAAATATCCATCTGACTTTGAAGTCTGGCCCGAGGTCCTGGGCGAACAGGACGGACCAAGGGGTGATTTTAATAGCCAGACACATGCTCCATAAAAGTCGAAAGAGCAGCACACTTCTTCTCCTCCTCAGTTTTCTGGCATCGTCTGCGGCCACGATGCATTTGATGCTGACATCTGGTCTCACATTCCTTTTTCCTTCTTCCAATTTTCTGGCAACTCTCATAGAATAACCCTGCTGAGAGTCATACATATATAAGTCATATATATATATATATATATATATATATATATATATATGTATGTATATATATATATATGGCGGTCCGTACAATTAAGGCAATCCGAATGGAGTCAATGGCACATCCAGAACAGCTAACGTGGTCCAAACGCAGACCATTGGCTCTGGTCTCTCCAGGATGATTCCCCCGTGTCCCCTGAACCCAACGGTCTTCAACACAGATGTGGGTCGTTCTGTTGTTTTTAAGACACGTGACCAAAAAGGCCCTCTCGCTCCTTCTAAGATGTCAAGAGATGCAGACACTCAAAATATCTGCAACCCCTCAGAGACGCTGCTCGGGACGCAGGCCCCACTGTAACTGGAGGAACCTTCCAAACCCAAAAGGTCATGAAATCCAAGCCAAACTCGTAAAGATTAGCAGGAAGGAATTCAACACCAGAGGCTACAAACTCCAGCTTCGTACCTTGGAAAGGTGAAAACAGTAAGTTTCTAGAGTTAACTGAGCAACAAACAAAAACAAACAAACAAAAAACGAGGGGACACTTGTTTCATGAGGGACACATTTACGGGGGAGGAGGGAGAAATGAAATAAAACTCCATTTCCCGGAATGATATAGGCAATTAATACAACCCTCTTTTTTATTTGGCAGAGACTGCCAAACCATTATTTTCTTGAATTCTAAGCTTTTTTTAAAATGGAAATTGAAGACATTTCCCTTGGAGGGAAATGTCTCCCTTGGAGACATTAATGGCCAACAGTCTGAGATACATACAATCTATGCAGCGTCTCTATTTGCAAGATCTGAATTGAAATTCCCTTTAATATTCTTGGAAGACTAATGAGCAGGGCTTCAAGGATTTACTGAATGTGCGGTTTTATGAACTCTTTCCGATTTCCACTCCCCATGGAAAATGGCGGCTTAGTATGTGACTTTGCTCCCTTTGCGATCTGGGGATCCATGCAACGTGCCAGGAAGAAGACAAAGGCATCTATCTGCCTCCACCACTGGCCCAGCCAGGACCCCTCTGGGGAAGTTTCTGTCTCTGCACCTTCACAATCAGGGTACCTCGCACCTCCCGGGTGGTACTCAAATGGAAATGCAGAGATTTCCAAATCTGAACCCCAAGGCTCTTGGAAGATGTGAGATAACGTATAAACACCCCTTGACAAGCCATTTTACAAGCAATTTTGTTTTGCGTTGGGGAAGCCAGCTCTTTTACGTGGCTGGTCGGCATTCTGATTTAAACTCGGCACATGGTGGTAGTTGATAGCTTACTGGTTTAAGCCAGGGGGTTGCTGTGTAGACTGAGCAGAGACGGGGCGGGTCAATGCAGTGTCCTCACGACGTATGTGACGCTGCCGTTGTCCTAAATTCCTCATCTCTTGCCTCTTTAGTCCCAACACCCACCTCCGAATTAAATTTGCTGAGGTTCCTGGTGCCTCTGCGTGTGCTCCCAGGCGAGGTCCCTAGGTGTGCTCCCGGGGGAGGCCTCCAGGCAGGCTCCCGGTTCCACTCTCCTGGGGCTTGGAGCTCCCCCAGCTCCAGAGCCTGCCAAGTCCGGAAGGACCTCACGACGCCCACTCCCTCAGCAGGAAAGCAGGCAAGCCTTCCTTACGCGGCACCTGACCTGTTACATTCCCTGCAGTTGTGTTCCCAACTCTGTGCACCCTGCATTTGAACTGATTATTACAACTTCCCGAGGCATCATCCCACCCCACCTGGACCACCACAACCCTCGATATCAGCACGGCCAGGTGCAGAAAACAAGGACGTCTGGGGACAGCTGTCCTTAGCAAGGCCAGCTTTGTAGGGCGGCCTCTGGCTGGCATCTCAGCTTGAATGGTATATATGCTCCCTGAGAGGAAAAGAACTTCCTGGGATCGGGAGTGCTCAATTCAATTGTCAGATATTATGATTGTCTGACAATTCTGTGGAATGCACACAACAGTTACCACAGGCTGAATTACAGACGTACTCGTGAAGACGTGCCTTCTTTAAAAATTTTTTTGTAATGTTTTTATTTATTTTTGAGAGACAGAGACAGAGCATGAGCAGGAGAGGGGCAGAGAGAGGGAGACACGGAATCGGAAGCAGGCTCCAGGCTCCGAGCTGTCAGCCCAGAGCCCGACGCGGGGCTCGAACCCACGAACCGCGAGATCATGACCTGAGCCCAAGTCGGACGCTCAACCGACTGAGCCACCCAGGCCCCCTCAGCTCACTTTTTCTTTTCTTTCCTTTCCTTTCCTTTCCTTTCCTTTTTTTTTTTCTTTTCTTTTCTTTT